>NW_006408573.1:80511-107280 GCF_000296735.1 Chrysochloris asiatica
TCCGGTAAAGATTTACAGCCTCAGAAACCCTGTACAGGGTCGCTATGAGTCGGAACCGACTCCACGGCACATAACAACAAAAACATGCTTAAGAAAAGAAACTAGAAGTATACAAAAGATGCAAAACTTTCTCCCCTTTGCCTCTAAACCTTACCACAAGGGAGGCCTGATGAACCATAAGGAACTAGGTTCTACCTCACCAGCATATTCAGGATACCTTATTCGGGGTTCCTATGAGTCCACAGCACTTCACAACAACAACCACAATAAGGGAGAGCAGGCTGGCTGCTTATTATAATTTAAATTAGAGGGTGGGGAGCTAGTGTTCCCTGGAGTCTCCAGACTTTAATGAAGGGGTGGGATAGAAAATGGAGAGAGTAGAGGTTGTCATTAGGTGTCATCCAGGAGATTGTAACTCATCGTGACCCTATAAGACAAAAGAGAACTGCTCCATCAGGTTTCCAAGATCCTTATAAGAGCAGATCACCAAGTCTTCCTCCCCTAGAGCTGCTGGTGGATTTGAACTGTCAGCCTTTCTGTTAGCAGATAAACAAGTAACCAGTGAACCACCAGGGGAACTAAACTGAGACTCCAAAAGCATTACCCATCCTCAACTGTGTGAGCAAATCTGATGTTCAGGGTAGAACCAGCAGGAAGCTGAGGAAAGGGTGTAGCTGAGAAAGTGTCCCCAATGGCCAGCCACAGTTACAGACTCTCTCAGAATGACTGACCTCACGGACACATTTTTCCATGTGATTTTCATCATCTGTTAAAACATAAAATTTCATCAACTGTAAATGTCAGTTCTCCCCTTTATTGTTTGCTAATGTCATAAAAATCTGAATTGTTTGCTTTGTTAAAGGGCTTGCCGGGCACTGACTTTTCCTTATTTGTACTTTACCACCCCAAATGTGTGGGGCTTATTTATTTAAAAAAATAATAATAACATCCCTTTTGAAATGGGATTTAAATAACAGAGCAAGGTTTGCCATTATCATAAATGTATAAAGTGCTTTGTGAGTAATAAAATGGATCATGGATTCAGGATAATTCAAACTGAAATGTTATGTTCAGTATCAAGATTAGATTACGTTAATGCAGTTCATTTTAAATGGTTTAAAGGCCATCAGATGCATGTGAAAAGAATCTGTATCATAACTTAGAATAAATAGACTGAGACATTTGTTTATAATGTCAGTGCTAAACAAATCTATTACTACATTTCTGCATGTAGCATTATATTACCACTACTATTAAACAAACAGAGCATGAAGATAAATTATAGCTTTAATTATAAACATTACCTTTGCGTATTTATTAATTTAAAATGGAACAATGTTCAATAACCTTAGGTTATTTATATCCGCTAACATTTTAATTAACTTTGTTGTATTTATGCGACTTGGTAATTGTTGCTACCAGGCACATGGAGCTCCCTGAATAATGGAAGCAATCTAACCTATCCTTACACATATTACCCATTAAATGAGATGGTACCATTGTATCTCCTGCTACAGAGTCAAACTCTGCTGCACAGGATACCTGGGTGAGCAGCCCAAGGCTTCAAATTGTGCCTTTCTCTTGAGAAGCTACCAAAGCTAAGCACCTTAAATTCACATGGAGAGGGGCCAGGAGATATTTGGATTACGAAACAGGTTAGAGAGATTAGAGCTAAAGAACCACACAGAGTTGAGTCTGTGGCCAGAGAATACGGCCCATCCTCAGTAGGGCTACACATAACTACCCCCAGCTAGCTTTGTAAGCTAGAGCTGCTATAACAGAAATGCCACCAATGGGTGGCTTTCAAGATCAGGAGTTTGTTTCCCCACACTTCTGGAGCCTAAAAGATCAAATCGAGTTCTTGGCCATATTGACTTCTTCCTTGTCAGTAGCCCCTGCCTCTTCCCAGTGTCTCTGTTTCCTTGATGATCCTCACATGGCATATACATACCACTATGTGTACCAGCCTCTGTGTCCAGTCTGCAATTTTTATAATTCAGAGGCGATTAGATTTAAAACCCACCTGCTATGGATCAAATTATGGCGCTCCCCAAAAATGTATATTTTGGAGCCCTGGTATTGTACTGTAGGATAAACACTAGACCACATGGTGGATTTGGACCATCACCAGCTGCTTCTTAGAAGCCCTATACAAGTTTGCTATGAGTCAGGCCTGACTCGATGGCACTTAATAACAAAAACATATATATTGTAAATCCTAACCACTAAGCCTGTGGTTATAATCCCATTTGAAACTGGACTGTCTTGGTTATGTTAGTAAGGAAACATTAGTGAAGGGTGTACCCTTAGTCAATCCCTTTTGAGATATAAAATCAAGTGAGCAAAGGAGATATAGGGGAAGGCAGATACCAAAACACATGGAGACCTGCCAAGGACCAGAATGCAGAAGCTAAAGAGAAAACAGCCTTTCCCCAGAGTTGAAGAGCGATAAAGTCTTCCCTGAGAGTCATACCCTGAATTTGGAATTTTAACCTCCTAACTCTGGTAGCGTAGTGGTTATGAATTGGGCTTCAAACCTCACAGTCAGCAGTTCAAAACTACCAGCTGTTCTGTGGGAGAAAGATGAGGCATTCTGTTCCTGTAAAGATTTACAGTCTTGGAAACCCTGTACAGGGTCGCTATGAGTCGGAACCGACTCCACGGCACATAACAACAACAACTATGAGAAAATAAATTTGCTACATCCACCCACTCACAATATTACTTCTACAGTAACACTAGATGACTAAGACATCACTTGGTACCAGGAGTGGGGTGCTGCTCCAACAAATAGCAAAAATGTGGAAACATTTTTAGAATTGAGTAGTAGGTAGAGGCTGGAAGAGTTTTAAGGTACATGATACCAAAAACCTTTAATGGCATTGCATTCATTGTCAAAAAGAACATTTCAAGATCTATCTATAAGTACAATGCTATCTGTGATAGGATAATATCTATACATCTACAAGGAAGACCTATTAATTCCACTATTATACAAATTTACACAGCAACCGTTAAAGTCAGTGATGATGAAAGTAAGTAATTCCACTAACTTCTTCAGTTTTAAATTGATCAAACCTGCAATAAAAAATTATTGATAATTACTGGTGACTGGATTGGAGGAAAATTGGAAACAAAGAGGAAGGATTAATTAGGAAAGAAATATGACCTTTGTGACAGAAATGATTCTGAAGATCGCATGATAGAATTTTGCAAAAGCAATTACTTTCTCATTGAAAATGCCATTTTTCAACAGCTTACGGGGACATTACACATGGACCGTGCCAGATGGAATACATAGATCTCAAATTGACTATATCTGTGGAAAGACAGTGGAAAAGCTCAGTATCAACAGTTAAAACCAGGGCAGGACCAACTGTAGAACAGACATATGTGCCTAGAAAACTGTTGAGCCACAGCAAAAAAAAAAAAAAAAAAACCTTCAGTCAGCATGTCAGAAGACTGTGGTCCAGCATCACTCCTGGGACCATTCTGATTATCCTCACTGGGCGCCATCAAGGCAAGAGAGTGGTTTTCCTGAAGCAGCTGGCCAGTGGTTTGCTCTTTGTGACTGAACCTCTGTCCCTCAATCGAGTTCCTCTGCATAAAACACACCAGAAATTTGTCATTGCCACCTCCACCAAAATTGCTATCGGTGGTGTGAAGATCCCCAAACATCTCACAGATGCTTACTTCAAGAAGAAGAAGCTGCGGAAGCCCAGGCACCAAGAAGACAAGATCTTCCACACTGAGAAAGAGAAATACGAGGTTACAGAGCAGCACAAAGTGGATCAGAAAGCTGTGGACTCACAAATTATGCCAAAAATGAAAGCCATTCCCCAACTCCAAGGTTACCTGCGTGCTTTGTTTGCTTTCACAAATGGAATTTATCCTCACAAATTAGTATTCTAGATTTCTTGCAAAGAAAGAACCTCAATAAATAATTGATAAATTTAAAAAATGCTAATATACAAGTTCAGACTTCAGCTGAATAAAATTAAAACATGTCCACAAGAACAAAAATATGGTCATAAATATATGACACCTAAACTTAGAGAGCATCTCAAGAACAGATTTGATGCATTAGATACTAATGAAAAAGATGAGAAGAGTGTGAGGTGATATCATAAGCAGCAGCATACAGAAAGAAACAAAAAGGTCACCGAAAAGTCAGGAAAAAAAGAAAAGACAAAAATGGATGTGTCAGAACATGTGCAGAAACTTGGTCTTGACCATCGAGAAGCTGAAGTGAATGGAAGAAATGATGAGGTAAAAGAGCTGAAAAGAAATTTCCAAAGAGCAACTCCAGAAGATAAAGTCTAGAATTATAATAAAATGTGCAAAGACCTGAAGTTAGAAAGCCAAAAGGGAAAAACATGTTCAGCATTTCTCAAGTCAAAAGAACTGAAGGACAAATTCAAGTGTTTACTTTCATTATTGATGAATTCTATGGGAAATATTTTGAATGATGCAGAAAGCATCAAAAGTAGATGAAAGGAATGCACAGAATCACTGAAACAAAAAGAAATGATTGATGTTCAACCATTTCAAGAGGTGGCATATGATCAAGATTCGATGATACTGCAGGAAGAAGTCCAAGCTGCACTGAAGGTATTGGTGAATAACAAGACTCCAGGAATTGATGGAATACCGATAGAAATGTTTCAAGAAACTGATGTGGCACGGAAGTTGCTCACTCATCTATGACAAAAAATTGGGTAGACAACTGATTGGAAGAGATGGATATTTGTGTCCATTCCACAGAAATGTTACTCAGCACAATGCAGAAATCATGGAGCAATAGCATTAATAGCAAATGCAGTAATTTTTACGTTAGATAATTCAAAAACAGTTGCAATGTTGTATCAACAGAGAACTTCCAGAAATTCAAGCCAGAGTCAGAAGAGGATGAACAACTAGGAACACCATTGCTGACATCACCTTGATCTTGGCTGAAAGCAAGAACACCAGAAAGATTTTTGTCTGTGTTTTATTGACTATGCAAAGACTTCCAACTTTGTGGACCATGTCAAACTATGGATAAGATTGAGAAGAATGGACATTCCAGAACACTTCATTGTGCTCCTGAGGCAGTTGTTAGAACACAGTAAGAAGATACTGAATGGTTTAAAATCAGGAAAGCTGTGCCCCAGGGTTGTATCTACTCACCATACTTATACAACCTGTATGCTGATCAAATAATCTGAGAAGCTACATTTTGTGACGTTTAATGTGGGATCAGGATTGGAGGAAAACTCATTAACAGCCTGTCATATGCAGATGACACACTATTGCTTGCTGGAAGTGAAGGGAGCTTGAAGGAAACTAGAAGTGAAGATAATTTATGGATGAAGATTAAAGACTACAGCCTTCAGTATGGGTTGTACCTCTCTAAATAAAGAAAACAATAAAAATCTTTACCACTGGAGCAATAAATAACATCATGATAAATGGAGAAAAGATCGAAGTTGGCAAAGACTTCATTTTGCTTGGATCCACCATCAACACTCATGGAAGCAGCAGTCAAGAAATCAAACGACATATTGCATTAGGCAAATCTGCTGCACAAGACCTCTTTAAAGTGTTCAAGAGCAAAGATATCAGGTTAAGGAGTAAGGCACAACTGACCCAAGCCATGGTATTTTCAATAACCCCATATGCATGTGAAAGTTGGACAATGAACAAGGAAGACAACAGAAACACTGATGCATTGGAGTTATGGTTTTGGAGAAGAATTTTTAAAGTACCGTGAACTGACGGAAGAACAAAGAAATTTGTGTTGGAAGAAGTACAGCCACAATACTCCTTAGAAGTCAGGATGGCAAGACTTCACCTCTCATACTTCAGGCATATTATCAGAAGAGACAAGTGCCTGGAGACGGACATCACACTTGGTAATGTAGAGTCGGCAAAAGAGAGGGATGGATTGGCACAGTGGCAGCCGCAATGGGCTGGAAGGTAACAGTGGTAGTGACGATGGTACAGAATCAGCCTTGTTTTGTTCGGTTGTGCATAGGGTTGCTGTGAGTTGGAACTAACTCAGAAGCACCTTACATCAACAGCAACATGGACCACCAGAAGAACAAAGAAATCTGGTTTTGTAGAAGTACAACCAGAATGCTCCTTAGAAGCGACAATGGCAAAACTTTGTCTCTGGTACTTTGTACAGGTTGTCAGGAAGGACCAGTGCCTGGAGAAGGACACCATGCTTGGTAAAGTGCAGGGTCAGAGAAAAAGAGGAAGACCCCCAAGGAGAAGGATTGATACAGTGGCGGCAACAATGGTCTCAAACATAACAATTGTGAGGAAAGGGCAGGACCAGGCAGTGATTTGTTTTCTTGTGGATAGGATCACTGTAAGTTGGAACTGACTGTTGTTGAGGTGATGTACAGTCAGCTCCAACTTACAGTGACCCTGCATGGGTTTTCTGAGGCTAAACTGCTGACCTTGAGGTTTGCAATCCAGTGCTTATCCTACAGAGCCGCCACATTCCCCTAGAATTACCATGCTATTGTTACTGCTAAATGCTATCAAGTCACTTCCAACTCATAGTAATCCTGTATAGGGTTTCCAGGGTGTAGCTGTTGAGTTTGAACTGTCAACCTTGAGGTTCAAATGACCTTGGGGTCCAATGCTAATCCTACAGCACTACACCAAAACCCCAGAATTACCATTGTTTATTGTTATTATTACGTGCCATCAAGTTGGTTCTGACTCATAGAGACCCTGTGTTGAGTTTCCGAGAAGCAGATGGTGGGTTTGAACTGCCTACCTTGTGGTTCAAACTCACCTTGCCGTCCAGTGCTTGTCCTGCAGTGCCACATGACCCAACAATTCCACTCCTAGGCCTATACACAATAGTGTGCCTTGTATTTTTTTTTTTTTTTTTAACATTTTGTTCTATTTATCAAATGACTGTAGGATATGTATGTTGTTGTTATTAATATGTACTGTCAAGTTGGTTACAACTCATAGCAACCCTGTATAGTGTATTCAAGCATCAGGTGGTGGGTTTGAACTGTGAATCTTGTGGTTAAGAGTACAGTGCTTATCCTATAGTGTCACACCAGGACTCCAAGGGATATGTAAATATATATGTGTATGTTGTTGTTATTGTTAAGTGCCTTTGAGTTGCTTCCAACTCAAAGCAACCCTGTATAGGGTTGCCAGGCAGCAGGTGGTGGGTTTGAAGTACCAATCTTGTGGTTAGCAGTCCATTGCTTATCCTACAGTTGTTGTTGTTGTTGTCAAGTGCCATGGAGTCGGTTCCAACTCATAGAGATCCTGTACAGGGTTTCCGAGCTGGAAATCTTTACGAGAGCAGAAAGCCTAATCTTTCTCCAGCGGAACAGCTGATAGCTTTGAACTGCTGACCTTGCGGTTCGCAGCCCGATTCATAACCACTACGCTACCGGAGCTACAGTACCACACTATATATGTATGTGTATGTATTTTTATGTATATGCATTTAATAATGTATATGCATGTGTATAGACAGTGAATCTCGATATAAGGACTATACTGCTAACCACAATTTGGTGGTTCCACTCCACCAGCTGCTCTACAGGAGAAATATGAGGCTTTATGCTTCCATAGATTACAGCGCTGGAAACCCTCTACAGGGTCACTATGAGTCAGATGCAACTTGATAGCACTTAACAACGACAAAAACATATATGTGTCTATTATTTGCTGATCATGGCATTCTGATTGTGGCATTCTGATTGTGCAGAGTACAGTTGCTTCATAGAATTTTCTAGGCTGTGATAGTAGCTTGCACAGGCCTTCCTACCAAGCAGTCTCTAGTAGGTCTGAACTGTCAGCCTTTAGGTTAATAGTTCAGCACATAACCATTTGAACCACTTCAGGATACACAAGGCTGATGCAAAAAGTTAATGGACAATGGAATTAAAAGATAATGCAATGTTTCCAAGAACTTTTTGAAGTTCCCATATACCCACATATACACATTTCATCCCTCTTATCTTACTAATCTGGTACAGAAAGCATCAAGACAAGATGGAAGGAATACACAGAGTCACTGTACCAAAAGGAAATGGTTATTATTCAACTGTTTCAAGAAGTAGCATATGATCAAGAGCCAATGATGCTGAAGGAGGAAGTTCAAGGTGGATTGAAGGAATTGGCAAAGAGCAAGACACCAGGAAATGATGGAATAAAAATGGAAATCTTTCAAGAAAGTGAAGTGACACAGGAGGCATTCACTCATCTCTGCCAAGAAATTTGGAAGACAACTATCTGGCTGACTGATTGGAAGAGATCCATATTTGTGCCCATTCCAAAGAGAGGTGACCCAACGGAATGTGGAAATCATCAATCTCTTTGATATCCCTTGCGAGTAAAGTTTTACTAAAGGTAATACAAAAATGGCTACAATCATACATTGACAGAGAACTTCCAGAGGTTCAATCAGATTCAGAAGAGGCCATGGAACAAGGGATATCATTGCTGATGTCCGATGGATCTTGGCTGCAAGCAAAGAATATCAGAAAGATGTTTACCCATGCTTTATTGACTACACAAAGGCTTTCGATTGTGTGGATCATGACAAGCTATGGACAACATTGCGAAGTATGAGTATTCCAGAAGACTTAATTGTGCTCATGAGGAATCTGTACCTGGACCAAGAGGCAGTTGTTCAAACAGAACATGGGAACAGTGAACGGTTTAAAATTAAGAAAGATGTGCAACAGGGTTGTATTCTTTCACCATACTTATTCAACCTGTATGCAGAGCAATTAATCCGAGAAGCTAGGTTCTATGAAGAAAAACATGGCATCAGGATTGGAGGAAGACTCATTAACAACCTACGATATGGAGATGATACAACCTTCCTTGCTGAAAGTGAAGAGGACTTAAAACATTTACTGATGAAGATCAAAGAGCACAGCCTTCGGTATGGATTACATCTCAAATGTTAAGAAAACAAAAATCCTCACCACTGGACTAATAAACAATATTCTTATCAATGGAGAAAATATTGAAGTTGTCAAGGACTTCATTCTTCTTGGATCAACTATCAACACTCATGGAAGTAGCAGTCAAGAAATCAAACGACGTATTGCATTAGGCAAATCTGCTGCACAAGACCCTTTTAAAGTTTTGAAGAGCAAAGATGTCAGCTTGAGGACTAAGGTACACCTTACCCAAACCATAGTATTTTCAATAACCTCATATGTATGCATAAGCTGGACAGTGAATAAGGAAGACTGTAGAAGAGTTGATGCTTTTGAGTTATGGTGTTGGAGGAGAATATTGAAAGTGCCATGGGCTGCCAAAAGAACCAATAGCTCCGTTTTGGAAGAAGTGCAAACAGAGTGTTCCTTGGAGGCCAAGATGGCCCAACTTCCTCTCTCATACTGCAGACATATTGTCAGGAGGGACCAGTCACTGGAAAGGATATCATGTTTGGTAAGATGGAGGGTCCGATAAAAGGAGGAAGACCCCCAAGGAGATGGATCGGCCAAGTGACAGCATCGATGGACTCAAGTGTGGCAACAGTAGTGAGGTTGGCCCAGGATCAGTCAGTGTTTCGTTCTGCTGTGCATAAGGTCACTATGGGTCAGTACCAACTTCATGGCACCTAACAGCAACAACAGTCTGACTATTCAGGTATCCTCTTTATGAAGGGCCCCCTCACTGCTCATATCTTCTGGATACCAATCTGTTGCTTTATTCTATTAGTGCTCCAGTCATTTTAAAAAACATATTTGTCTTCTAAAATAGATGTGACTTTCTTGATGGAAGGGACTATGTCTCATTCACCTTTGCTGAAAATACTGGCCGATTTGCTGTTGTTGTTAAGTGCCATCGAGTTAGCTCCAACTCATAGCAAACCTGTATAGGCTTTCCAAGGAGTGGCTGGTGAGTTTGAACAACCAACCTTGTGGTTCAAACCAGTTTGTTTTATCTCACAGTGCTACACCAGGACACCTCATAAGGAATGCAGGTTTATTATTGAAAATTTAAGAATGTATGTTGTAGTCTCAGTTCTTTAGAGAAGTAAAATCAATGAAGATTGTTGTTAGGTGCTATCAAGTTGACTCCAACTCATTGTAACCTTAGCACAACAGAACAAGTCACTGCCTGGTTGTGTGTCACTTTCACAACTCTCACAATCATTACTAGGCTTGAGCCCACTGCTGCTACCACTGTGCCAATACATCGCATTAGATGTCTTCCTCTTTTTTGCTGATCCTCCACTTTACCAAATACGATGTCCTTCTCCAGGGATTGTATCCTCCTGATAATATGTCCAAAGTATGAGAGACGAGATGTGCCTATCTTGGCTTCTGATGAGCATTTTGGCTGTACTTCTTCCAACACCGATTTCTCTGTTCTTCTGGCAGTCTATGGTACCATTAAAATTCTTGTCCAATACCATAGCTTGAATGCATCAGTTCTTCTATGTCTTCCGTATCCATTGTTCAACTTTCACATTCTTATGAGGCTACTGAAAATGCCACGGCTTAGGTCAAGTTCTTCTTAGTCCTCAAACTTCTGTCTTTGCTCTTGAACACTTTAAAGAGGTCGTGTGTGGCAGATTTGCCGAAGGCAATACGTCATTTGATGTCTTGACTACTGCTTCTATTAGAGTTGACAGTGAATCCGAGCAAAATGAAATATTTGACAATTACAATCTTTTCTCTATTTATTATATATTGTTGTTGTTGTTGTTGACAAGTGCCTTCAAGTCAGTTCCAACTCATAGCGACCCACATAGGATTTCTGAGAAGCGGCTGGTGGATTTGAAATGCCAACCTTGTGGTTCAAACTGACTTTGTGGTCTAGTGCATTATCCTGCAACACCACACCAGGATTCCATCACATATTAAAGTGAGTTAAATTTTATCTGCACTCTGGCTGTAGAATTTATTTTAATCAACTTTTAGAAAAGACAAATACATTATTTTTTGACACAATCTCATTACTTTTCATTACATTTGTCTATCTGTCAACAAGCTTTCTCATCCCCTTAAAAAGCGTTTTAGGCTGAGCTTCAAGCCACACACACACCATTGTCTTCATTGATTTGTAAGAGGTGAATCTTCATTCTCAAAGGGCTGTTTTCAAGGGACCAAACAGGTGAAACTCAGATGGAGCAAGATCAGAACTATAGGGAGGATGCTTTAATATCTTAGCACAAAGTTTTTGAAGTATGGACAGAGGTGTGCGGACATGCATTGTCATGCAAAATCACAATGCTCTTGGACAGCGGTCCTCTACATTTATCCCCAAATTTAGACTTCAACTCTTCAGTAAGCATCTCACTGTAATAAGCACTACTGACTGTTGAACCTTTTTCCTGATAATGTTCCAATACTGGCCCTTGAGAATTCCAGAAAACTGTAAGCATCAATTTTCCAACTGATGGTGGACTTTTGAACCCTTTGTTAGTTGGCGATTATGTTTCCATTCCATATTCCACTGTTTATTCTCGGGCTTGTAGTGATAACCATGACTCGTCACCAGTAATCATTTTTAAAGAAACTTTTACCTTCCTTCAAGTATCAGTCCAAATGTTGTTTGCAGATTTCCAAAAGCTTTTGTTTATGTTTTGCCATGTGTTGTATCGGTACCCATCTTGCACAAAGTTTTCAAATCCCAAGTCTGTCATGGATTATATCATAGGCAGAGCCATGGCTGATTTGCAAATGGCTTGCCACATAACCCACTGTCACTCATCTATTCAACAGAATCACTTCACATGCACGCTCAATGTTGCCATCAGTTGTACACATGGATGGGCATTTTCATATAACCAGAGGCAGGAGGGAGGGCTTATATCAAGGACATAGCTCACACAGGTGGGTAAGTGCCACATCCCTGGATCAGATGTCAGGCTGGAAGCTTTGGACTCACGTAGCTGCAGGGCTGATGAAGCAAGTTTGGTAGGCCAGGTGGAAGGCAGCCCCAACAGGTAAAAAGACAAACTGCTGACAACTCCCAGGATTGGTAGGTAATAGAGCAAGCCACTGGCTCAAGTCCAAAGAAACAGAGATCAGATTATGAGACAGATGCAAGATCCAGACCTTGCAAAGAGTTTTACTTGAGTGTCTAATATATTGGAAGCAGGTCACACCCTGAAGGAGTCATCATAGAGTTCACTGTAGAGTTAATTACATCAAATTAGATCTCTTCATACATGAATAACTACATCTCAACTGCCAAACCAATGAAAATTCTGGCCAAGTAAAGTTGACAAAAATCATTAATTATTACAATGTGGATTTCAAAACTCTGTGGAAAAACTCCTGCTAACAAAAGGTAGATCACAGTATACATACTCCCTCCCACTCAACAACATATGAGGGGGATTAAAATTTTTTCTGGTAATTTTCCATTACCTTTAATTCAATTTTCCCGTAAACTTTTTGAAGCCTTTTATATCGCCTATAATAATGGATAATCCCTACGTTGTTGTAAAGTGTCGTTGGGTAGATCCTGACTCAAAGCAATCCTGTATATGGCATCCAAGGAGCAGCTGGTGGGTTTGAACTGCTGACCTTCTGCTTCAAAATCCAGTGCTGATACTACAGCACCACACCAGAATGGATGCCATAATTTATTTAACCTAAATGGTCAACACTGAGAGATTGTTTACTTGCAAATCTTCAGTGTTGCAGACATGAGATATACAAAGAAACAGAACACACTATAATAGAAGATTTTAACACACTACTCACAATGATCCAGTAAAGAAATGAAAGATCTGAAAGGCATACATGCAAGGAAAATCTTAAGAATAAATGCTGAAATTTACTCTACAATAATAGAGAATTTTTCTTTCCTTCCAAATATACATGATCATTCACAAAAAATGAGGACATATTTTATTTCCTTTCTGTATTGCAAAGAGAAAACGCCAACAGGTCTTATAAAATTAATGTAGCAATACAAATAACGTTCTCATTTCTCCATACAATAAAACTAGCAATTAATAATACAATAAGAAAAGATGTCATTTTTCTCTGAAATTAAATTTCTACATTTAACAATCTGGGTGAAAGGTGAATTCTGAGGGGGATTCAAAATTTCATAGAAAAATGGAATCAAAAGATAATGGATTTTTCCTTGAACTTTTTGAAGACCCCCTCCTACAAATCCAAATCACAGAATTCTAAAAAAATAAAAGTACTGACAATACTACATGTCAGAATCTCTGCGATATAATCAAAGCTGTCATCAGAGGAAAATTAATAGCCTTAAATATTTATATCAGTAAGTATAAATACATGGAGCCATTACTGCAGGAAAAGGTCCCCAGACCTGAGCAGTCAAGATGTGCGACTTCACCGAGGACCAGACAGCAGAATTGAAGGATGCCTTCCAGCTGTTTGACAGAACAGGTGATGGCAAGATCCTGTACAGTCAGTGTGGGGACATGATGAGGGTTCTGGGCCAGAACCCCATCAATGCCAAGGTGCTCAAAGTCCTGGGGAATCCCAAGAGTGATGACATGAACGTGAAGGTGCTGGATTTTGAGCATTTCCTGCCCATGTTCAGACTATGGCCAAGAACAAGGACCAGAGCACCTATGAGGACTATGTCAAAGGACTTCGGGTGCTTGACAAGGAAGGGAACAGCACTGACATGGGTGCTGAAATCCGACATGTCCTTGTCACATTGGGTGAGAAGATAACAGAGGAAGAAGTAGAGATGCTGGTGGCTGGGCACGAGGACAGTTATGGTTGTATCAACTACGAAGCGCTTGTCTGGATGGTGCTGAATGGCTGAGGGTAGCCTTTCCTGTGTCCCCAGAGCCCTGTGCCTTTCCTGTGGGAGACTGTTATCTAGGCCTGAAGGCCTCCTTGGTTGTCACAGCACCTTTCCCAGATTGTCTCTCTTGGATAATGCTTGCAAGCAGCATTTCACCAAATAAACTTGCTGTCTGTGCTCAAAAAAAAAAGTATAAATACATGAAAATAAATAAGTCCCCACCTCTGAAAAGAAAAACAAACTAAATCAAAAGAAAGCAGAAGAGAGATAAAGAACAAAATTAATGAGTTAAATAGTAGAAAAACAGCTCATTTAATATGTAATTCAAAGTTGTTTTTGGTGTTAAGTGCCTTTGAGTTGGGTCCTACCCAAACTCCTACCCATGAGTTTGAACCACTGGCCTTGTATTTGAAACTGAGCTTATGATCCAGTGCATTAGCCTGTAATGCTGCACCAGTAATTCAGAGCAGTGTTTCTTTTTCAAAAATCAATCAAGGAAAGAGAAACGCCATTAGATAATCAAATCAAGACAACCAGCAATGGGGAGAAAAAATATGCAAAATCAGAAAAGACTATGGGAACTATGAGTGAGTCTTGGACATATTGATTCTGTCATGTATATGGGAGGTCCAGGTAGAAATGTCTAGTAGACAGTGGACAGTCAAGTCTGAAGTACAAAAACTGTGTCCACATGATGGAATGGGTAAGAATACCACCCTTAACTCCCCACCCAGCTCTCAAAGGCAGATTACTCAATAATCAAGGTAAGTACAAACTTACTTGAGCTTATTTACTGATCTGTACATGAAGAGCTTACTTGGGTAATCCGACTCTGCCTACGCTGTGGGTAAACTACCATTTGGGTTAGTTCCTGTTGGGCCTTGGGGTTGTAACCTTTGCTTCCCCTGAAAGCTGTAGGACATTTCCCAGGAACCACCGACCAAAGGCAAGCCTGATAACAAGCAATCTTTTTTCCTAACTGTGGAAGAAAATGTAGGTAAGTTGGAAGAGATGTAAATAGTTCTTAGCTAGCCTTACTTAAGTGCTGGAAAGGAGCCCTGTTGGTATAATGGGTTAAGTGTTGGATTACTAGCTGCCAGTTCATTGGTTGAAGCCCACCAGCCATTCCATAGGAGAAAGATGAGGCTGCCTGCTTCTACAAAGAATTGCAGTCTCTGGAATCAGATCGAGCAGTTCTACTCTGTTCTATATGGTCACTACCAATCATAGTCAATTCAATGGCAGTGGGCAGGGTTAGTGCAAAGCCTTTTCAATGATTTAAAAGCTGCACATGCAGCAAATGAAGGTGATTGTGATGAAGAATTTGTTGCAAGTAGGGGTTGTAGTTTCAATGTTTCAAAGTGAGGGAAAATTTATATAATATCAAAAGGCAAGTGGAGCCTTAGGTGGAATCCTGAGCCCCACCCAGAACCTTCTGAGGTGGGACATTCTCACTTGAAAAGACATGTAGACCAACCTGGAACAGCTAAAGGAACAGAAGAAACTTCTTGGAAGAAAGGCCAACCAGGGGGTGGGGAGCAGAGTGTTTGCTGTTTGGCTGTGACAATATCAAGCAAAATATTTGCCTTGGAGCCATAAAGGCAATGCAAGTCAGTCCATCAGGGTAAAGCCCTTTCTAAGACTGAAATCCAAAGGGAACACACGAATAGTCTTGAATGCTCGCTAGTGAGCGCTCTGGTCACCTTGTGAAGGCAGTGAGGGAAATCCAGTAATGAAGACATGGGCTTCCATAGACACCCAATGACCTTGAGATGAGAAAGAGTAGAAGGCTGGCTTGTTCAAAGTTCAGGGAGATGTGTGAATTCCTGAGCCCAAAGATACTGACCTAGTCACCTATGCAAAGGAGCTCTGGTAGCATAGTGGTTATGAATCATGCTGCAACCCGCAAGGTCAGCAGTTCAAAACTACCAGCTGTTCCACTGGAGAAAGATGAGGCTGTCTGATCCTGTAAAGATTTACAGCCTCGGAAACATTGTACAGGGTCTCTATGAATCAGAACTGACTCCACGGCACATAACAACAACAACATACTACCAGAGTTCCTTATGTAAAAGAGGGGTGACTAAAGTGGGGGAGCAGTTAATCTGACATTTCAGGAACAGAGAACCCTAGGACCATCAAGAGGAAAGAACATGAGAAGAGCAAGGGATCCTAACCAGAAAAGCAACAACAACAGAGATGGTGGCAGAGGTGATGGTGTAGAGAGACAGTAACTGAGGACTAAAGGCTCATGGACTGAGTGATGTGCAGGCAGGAGGCTGGCTTGAAAAACATGCCCTTTAAACATTTAAAGGATGTATACATCAAAAAAAAAAAAAAAGTAATTAAAAGGTAATAGAGGTAAAAACTGTTTAGTGATAGTGCATGTTGTTGTTGTTAAGTGCCGTTGAGTCGGGTCCGACCCATAGCGACCCTGTACTTCCGAGGGTGTAAATCTTTACGGGAGTAGAAAGCCTCATCTTTCTCCCGCGGAGCAGCTGGTAGTTTCGAACCGCTGACCTTAAGGTTCGCAGCCCGATTCGTAACCACTATGCTACCAGAGCTCCCAGTAAAGGATGTATACATCAAAAAAAAAAAAAAAAGTAATAAAAAGGTAATAGAGGTAAAAACTGTTTAGTGATAGTGCATGGAGGGGATTAAAATCACTGCAATGATTGGCTGAATGTAAACCTAATTATCTGACCTGTGAACCTTCACAATAAAAGCATTAAAAAAAAAAAAAGGAAATGGGAGTTGCTGTGTAACTCTAACTTTCATCACAGGGCAACTGCCTGTACTGGGTTCTGTCCAGCTTCACCCAGTGGAAGGTCTTGGTGGAGACTAGAGGGAGAGGTAGTAAAAGAGGGTATGTCTTGTCTCCACCACTGTTTTCACATGGGTCGCTATGAGTAAGAACTGACTCAACACAATTTGTTGTTGTTGTTGTTAAGTGCTGTCAAGTTGGTTCTGATCCATAACGACCCTGTGTAGGGTTTCCAAGGAGCAACTGGTGAGCTTAAACTGCCAACCTTGCAGTTCAAATGGCTTTGCAGTCTGATGCATTAACCCACCACACCAACACAATTAGTAGCAACACCTTATATTTTAGAGTCCCTGGTAGTTCAAACAATTAACATACTTGGTTGCTAACCAAAAGACTTGAAGTTCAAGTTCACCCAGAAGTGTTTCTGAGAAAAAGAACTAGAGAACTACTTTTGAAAAATCAGTCTTTGAAAAGCTGATAGAGCAGTTATACTCTGACATACTTGGAGTCACCGTGAGTCCGAATCTACTGAAAGACAACTGGTTTTCTCTTTTTGAATCTTTGTTTTTGGTGATCTAGGTTCTGGTGGCTCCAGATCCCACCCTATCCCTGGGGCCATGGCTCCACTTCCCTGGGAAGTCCTGGTTCTGGGGCATTGGCACTGCCATCTCCTTCCATTAGTCCTTCAGTTTTCTATTGTTGTTATTTTCTGGGTTGTCTAACTTACCTATTTGCAGCTCTTCCAATCTTTATGAATATACTTACTATTCACTTATTGATTCTCTAGTTATCTTATATTTTGTGTTTACAACAACAACAAAAAAAGTTACCAACTGAGAATTTTGTGCATTAATAACATGTATCTAACAGTGCCCAACAACAAGTTGAGTGTTAAAATTATCAACTGTGATGGTTAAAATTATACGCCAACTTGGCTGGGGCATGATTCGCAGAGGTTTGGCAGAAGTTTGCAGTTATGTAATGATATCATGTTGTAGTTTTGTAATGATGTAATTTTGCAGTTTTGTAATCATGTTCTTTGGCAGTTATGTAATGATGTAGTCAACCTCCATTTTCACATAAAGACCTGGTCTTGGGACCCTAACCACGTTGACAAGAGAGGACTGTTGTTAGGTCCATCAAGTCAGTACCGACTCATAGCGACCCCATGCACAACAGAGTGAAACCCTGCCCAGTGTTACCAACCTCACAATCATTGCTATGCTTGAGCTCATTGCTATTGCCATTGTGCCAATACATCTTGTTAGGCATCTTCTTCTTTTTCACTGACTTCCACTTTACCAAACATGATGTCCTTCTCCAGTCATCCTGATAATATGTCTGGAGTATGAGAAACAAAGTCTGGCCATCCTGGCTTCCAAGGAGCATTCTGGCTGTACTTCTTCCAACACAGATTGGTTTGCTGTTCTTGAAGTTCATGGTACTTTTAATATTATTCTCCAACACCATAATTCAAATGCATCAGTTCTTCTATGGTCTTCCTTATTCACTGTCTAGCTTTCACATGCATATGAGGTTATTACAAATCCCATGGCTTGGGTCAGGCACACCTTAGTGTGCCTGACATCTTTGCTCTTCAACATTTTCAAGAAGTCTTGTGCCTAATGCAATATGTCCTTTTCATTTTTAACTGCAGCTTCCATGAGTGTTGATTACCAATCTGAGCAAAATGAAGTCTTTGACAACTTCAATCTTTTCTCCATTTATATGGATGTTATTTATTGGTCCAATGGTAAGGATTTTTGTTTTCTTTACGTTGAGATACAATCCATACCAAAGGCTGTGGTCTTTGATCTTCCTCAGTAAGTATTTTTAAGTCCTCTTCAGTTCCAGCAAGCAAGGTTGAATCATCTGCATATCACAAGCTGTTAATGAGTCTTCCTCCAATCCTGATGCCATGTTTTTGTTCAGATAATCCAACTTTTCAGATTATTTGCTCAGCACACAGATTGAATATGTATGGTGAAAGGATACAATGCTGGCACACACCTTTCCTAACATTAAACCATTCAGTGTTCCCTTGTTCTGTTTGAACAACTGCCCCTTGGTCTACATACAGGTTCCTCATGAGCACAATTAAGTGTTCCAGAACACTAATTCTCCACAATGTTGTCCACAGTGTGTCATGTTCCACACAATTGAAAGACTTTGTGAGTCAATAAAGCACAGGTAATCATCTTTCTGGTACTCTCTGCTTTCAGCCAAGATCTATCTGATGTCAGCAGTGATATCCCTCAGTCCACGTTCTCTTCTGAAACCAGCTTGAACCTCTTGCAGTTCATTGTCAATGTACTGCTGCAACTGTTTTTGAATTATCTTTGGAAAAATTTTACTGGCATGTGATATTAATGATATTGTCTTATGATTTCTGTGTTCCATTGGAATGGCACAAATATGGATCTCTTCTAATCAATAGGCCAGGTAGCTGTCTTCCTAATTTTGTAGCATATACAAGTGAGTGCCTCCAGTGCCGCATCACTTTGTTGAAAGATTTCAATTTGTATTCTACCAATTTCCATAACCTTTTTCTTTGCCAATGCTTTCAATGCTTCTTGGATTTCTTCCTTCAATATCATTGGCTCTTGATCATATGCTACTTCTTCAAATGGTTGAACATCAATCATTTCTTTTAAGTTCAGTGAGTCTGTTTATTCCTTCCATATTCTTTTGATGCCTATGGCATCATTCAATAATTTGCCTATTAATTGTTGTTGTTGTTAATTGCCTTCGAGTCAGTTCGGACCCATAGCGACCCTGTACGGGGTTTCCGAGGGTGTAAATCCTTATGGGAGTAGAAAGCCTCATCTTTCTCCCGCGGAGCGGCTGGAAGTTTCGAACCACTGACCTTAAGGTTCGCAGCCCGATTCGTAACCACTACGCTACCAGAGCTCCTTGCCTATACAGTCCTTCAATATTGCAAGCTAAGACTTGAATTTTTTCTTCAGTTCCCTCATCTTGGGAAATGCTGATGTGTTCTTCTTCCCTTTTGTTTTCTAACTCTAGGTCTTTGGACATTTTATTATAAATTTGACATTTCTTCTTGAGCTGCCATGTGGAACTTTCTATTCAATTCTTTTACCTCCTCATTTCTTCCATTTGCTTTATCATCACTACGCTGGAGAGCAAATTTCAGTATCTCTTCTGACATCCATTTTTGTCTTTTCCTTCTTTCTTGTATTCTTAGTGACAATCAGACTCTTTATGATGTACTTGATGTCATCCCACAACTCTTCTGGTCTTCAGTCTTTAGTGTCCAATGCATCATATCTGCTCTTCAGATAATCTTTAAATTCAGGTCAGATATATTCAAGGTCATAGTTTGGCTCTTGTGGACTTGTTTCAATTTCCTTCAGCTTCAGCCTGAACTTGTTTATGAACAAATTCCACAGCCTGTCTGGCCTTGTTTTGGCTGATAAGGAGATTTTTGACTATCTCTTTCCACAGATGTAGTCAATTTGATTCCTGTGTATTCCATCAGGTGAGGTCCATGCATATATCATCTTTTATATTACTTTTTAAATGTGTTTGCAATGAAGAAGCCATTGTTCTTTCAAAAATCTATCATGTGATCTCCAGAACTGTTTCTATCAACAAGGCCATGTTTTCCAACTACTGATGTTTCTTCATTGTTTCCAACCTTGGCATTCCAATTGCCAATAATTCTCTATACATTTTTTTTTAGAATTTTTATTGTGAATTTAGTGAAGGTTTACAGACAAAATCATTAATTTTTGCTTTTGTTTTTTTAGGTTTTTATTGTGAATTGAGTGATAGTTTACATAGGAGAACGTCGGTTTTACACCATTTCAGTGCAATGATTACAATCTCCTCTGTGCATCATCATTCAACAGTATTTGCTTCTATTCCCTCTGTTGTTGTTGTTGTTGTTGTTGTTGGGGAGTGTACATAAAAACACTCAGGAATATATAATCATTTAAACCACCAAAGGGCACATTCTGCAAGCTTACCTCCTGGCTGCCAGCACTCAGTCTTTCTCTTTCCCTGAGTCTAGAGTTCTCAGCTGTTCTCTCTCTCCATGTCCTCATCTCTGCATCTCTGGTGTCACTGCTTCTCTGGATAGGGTCCCACATTCTGCTTGTGCTCTTCTCCCTTGATTGCTCTAGTGTCCTTTGTCCCTGGAATGTAAGATTAACTACTCCCCCATTTCTGTTATAAATTTCTACCTTTACAGTTGTGATAGTCACCATTAGTCATGATAACAATTACTCACTATTGAGTCATAAGAATCTTATCCCCATCTCTTTTCACCAGACCCATCTAGACAAGATGAAAACTATTTAGTGGGGACTCTACCTTCCCTTGCACACTCTTAAACTAAACTCCCTCCCAATGTCTAAGTTTCCCATCCTATATACCCTGTATACAGAGGAGATAGTATTGATACTTGATATGAAGACTTCTTCCCTCTCAGTTGGTATTTTGAGCTACTACATCCATAAGTATAGGTCAAGTTCATCAAATTGTAACAATTTACACTTGTTTAATTTAACAAAAATTGTTTTTTTAATCTTCCTCTAGCCAAGTTCTGATCATCAAGCCATTGAGGCTAGGTCAAATGAGTACAATCTGCAAGTTTGGGCGTTCTTGTGTGTCTCCCCTAACTTCAGCTGGATGCCTCACTCTCAGCTATAACTCTCCATGGCTATGTCCTTGTCCATGGGCTCAGGAGTTCCCAGATCTCATCACACTTCATACCAACCAGCCCTTTTTCTTCTCTCTCATCTCCAGGTAAATGGAAGTTTATGGAAGGTGGTTGAACTCAGCCAATTTCTTCATAGCTGCCTTTCCCCCTCTTCCACTCTCCAGTAGACCAACGTGGTTGCCTGCAAGCTTACATGCCTGCTCATGTATTCCCTTTGAATTTCAGTCAATACATTTTTGATTCCATGTTTAATCAATTTCAGACTGAAGAAGGTGGTAGAATTCTTCAATTTTACTATCACTGGCTTTGGTGGTTGGTGCATAAATTTGAATACTAGTGTTATTAACTGGTCTTTCTTGAAGGCATATCTTGATATTATCTTACCACAGACAGCATTATAGTTCAAGACAGATCTTGAAATGTTCTTTTTGATAATGAATGTAGAACCATCCCTATTCAATTTATCATTCCAAGCATAGTAAACAACGTGACTGTCAAATGCAAAATGGCCAGTTCCAACCCATTTTTAGCTCACTAATGCCAAAGATCTCTGCCAAGAAATTTAGAAGACAACTATCTAGCTGACTGATTAGAAGAGATGCATATTTGTGCCCATTCCAAAGAGAGGTGACCCAACAGAATGAGGAAATCATCGGATAATCTCTTTGATATCCCATACTAGTAAAGTTTTACTAAAGATAATACAGAAATGGTTACAATCATACATTGACAGAGAACTTCCAGAGGTTCAAGCAAGATTCAGAAGAGGCCATAGAATGAGAGATATCATTGCTGATGTCTGATGGATCTTGGCTGAAAGCAAAGAATATCAGAAAGATATTTACCTGTGCTTTATTGACTATGCAAAAGCTTTCGATTGTGTGGATCATGACAAGCTATGGACAACATTGCGAAGTATGAGTATTCCAGAACACTTAATTGTGCTCACGAGGAATCTGTACCCGGACTAAGAGGCAGTTGTTCGAACAGAACATGGGAACACTGAATGGCTTAAAATTAAGAAAGGTGTGCAACAAGGTTGTATTCTTTCACCATACTTATTCAACCTGTATGCGGAGCAATTAATCCAAGAAGCTGGGTTATATGAATAAAAACGTGGCATCAGGATTGGAGGAAGACTCCTTAACAACCTGCGATATGCAGATAATACAACCTTGCTTGCTGAAAGTGAAGAGGACTGAAAACATTTACTGATGAAGATCAAAGAGCACAGCCTTCGGTATGGATTACATCTCAATGTTAAGAAAACAAAAATCCTCACCATTGGACCAATAAACAACATTCCTATAAATTGAGAAAAGATTGAAGTTGTCAAGGACTTCATTCTTCTTAGGTCAATTATCAACACTCGTGGAAGCAGCAGTCAGGAAATCAAATGACATAACGCATTAGGCGAATCTGCTGCACAAGACCTTTTTAAAATGTTGAAGCAAAGATGTCATCTTGAAGACTAAGATGCGCCTGACCCAAACCATGGTATTTTCTATAACCTCATATGCATGCAAAAGTTGGACAGTGAATAAGGAAGACCGTAGAAGGAGTGATGCTGTTGAGATATGGTGTTGGAGGACAATACTGAAATTACCATGGGCTGCCAAATGAAACAATAGATCCGTTTTGAAGAAGTACAGCCAGAGTTCTCCTTGGAGGCCAAGATGGCCAAACTTCATCTCTCATACTTCGGACATATTGTCAGGAGGGACCAGTCACTGGAGAAGGAGCTCATGTTTGGTAAGGTGGAGGGTCAGTGTAAAAGAGGAAGACACCCAACAAGATGGATTGACCAAGTGGCAGCATCGATGGACTCAAGCATGGCAACAGTAGTGAGGTTGTCCCAGAATCGGGCAGCACTTTTTTCTGCTGTGCATAACATTGGTATGGCTCAGTACTGACTCGATAGCACCTAACAACAACAACAATGCCAAATATATCATTGTTTACACGTTCAATTTCTTTTTTAAAATTTCCAGTTTTCCTAGATTCATACTTCATACATTCCATGCTCTGATTATTAATGGGTGTATAGAGCTGCTTGTCTTCATTTTGCATTTTGTCCCATCAGCAAACGAATGTCCCAAAGGCTTTACTCCCTTCACATCATCATGTTCAACTCTACTTGAGGATGCAGCTCTTCCCATGAGGGGCTCATCTTCTGGCACTATATCTGACAATATTCTTGTGTTCTTCATTACATTTCAGTATTCAATATTCTGATGCTATCTGACAGTGTTCCCCGACTATTCATAAGGTTTTCAGTGATTAAACATCCCGTTTCTCCCTCTTTCTAGTCTTTCTTAGTCTGGAAGCTCAGCTGAAACCTATCCATCATGTGTGACCCTGCTGGTACTTAAAATACTGATGGCATAGCTTCTAGAATCACAGCAACAAACAAGCCACTACACTACGACAAACTGACAGACGAGCAGTAGAAGTAAAGGGTTGATATACAATAAAAGTTGTGAAAGCCAGATTCTGTGTAAGGTGGAAACCTGTCAGAGACAGAAACCTCAAGTATTTTCAACCAAAATGATTTTTTTTTTAAGTGCTAAAACTGCACTCTGTCAAAGGTGGAAAACTAGCAGCCTCATAGAAAACTGGCTTTCAGAGTTTCCTCTGTAGTTTCCCGTATTAAATTACTTCTGATGGACTGGTTGGCCTTGATTCTCTCTTCTGAGGAGAGCTTGAGCTTCCTACTTAAAAAGGAAGGATTGAAATGCGAACTGGGGAGTGTAGACATCTAAAGGAGAAAAAGTGTCTGGAAAGAAATGGACTGAAGAAGTTGGTAGAATGTAGGATCAGGACTGGACTGCTAAACACAAGGTTGGTGGTTCAAACCCACCAGCCGCTACTCAGAAACCCTACACAGGGTTGCTATGAGTCCGAACCAGCACTTACAAGCAACAACAATGATAAGGAAGCAAAGCAGAAAACACCATTTCAGCTGTTCCTGTGTTTCTTCCTCTTTCTCCAAGTAACAAACTGATAGGCAATCAGTATTTCTAAGAGACATAATGGACGAAAGCCAAAGGTGAGGCTCCAGCAGCCATCACTGTATAACAGGCAGGTAGGGAGAACTCCAGAGGGTGCCTCTCAAACAACCTCACAGCAGCACTGCTGTCTGCCAGTACCCAGGGCACTAGCATGCTCTTAGAAAAGGGACCTTCAGCCAGACATACACTTTTACTCAGTGTCTGGGTCAGACTATGTTTATAATCTTAATAACACACGAGCTTAATCAAGTCAGTTCTAGTACCTTGGCTATCATTTAATTGCCTGTGGTTTATATCTTGCATATTCAGTGGTTATATGATTGGAAACTTAATGATTGAACCACTTAACTAAGAAAAAAAAAAGAAGACAAATATTAACACACATTGCATGAGAAAGTCAGATTAAATAGACTAATTTTACATTTCTTTGAATTTTTTTTCCAAACTGCTGAATAAAACTTGGGCACACAATCCTGGAAGAGAATTCTTAGCTATGCATTTCCCCTCATCAATAAATCTGCATAGCAGTGCTTATAAAACATCTAACTAAGTGTGCCTCATTAGCTTATATTTATTTGTGTTGAGTACCTGGTGATCACTGATGTTTCTGGAATTGACTATCTCTCTCCAGCTAAGTCTTGAAGAACCCCAGGTTGTGAATATTTGAATGGATCTGTTGACATTTCTGAACGATTTTAAATCCCAATCCCTCTTCCTTGTCCACCAGTCCCCATCCCTTTCTTTTCTTGTTCCTTTTGGGAGTTTTAAATCACTTTATCTTTGCCCCCAGCAGAAACTATGATCTAACGGGACCTGGCAGAGCTTTCTGGGAGCTGGGTGTCTCTGTAGCACATCATAGCAGCACTGTGGGCAATGTGGCAGGACCACTGCCTGCTGGCAGGAAGTGAGGGAGAATGAATTTTTCTCTAGGCAATGGACACTGAAGGGCAGGCCCCAGGAAAGACAGTCCCTGGTGGTGCACATGGCTAGCACACTGGACTGCTCACAGAACGGTGGATGGTTTGAATTCACCCACCCAAGCCACCTTGGAAGAAAGGCCTATTTTTAGAAAGGGTGATTGAACACCCTTTGGAAAACAGTTCTATTCTGATACACATAGGGTCATCATGAGACAGAACTGTCTTGATTAAATTAGTTTTGAGAAGATCCCATGTCCACCTAAGCTATCTGTGCAGTCAGTGTCCATGTGTTACCTAGTGGGCGAAAATTCCAAACAAAAAACACAGCTGTTGGTGGTTTGACTCCACCGGTCACTCTGTAAAGAAACGCTGTGACAATGTACTTCTGTCAAGATTGCAGTTTTGGAAACCATTAGGAGCAGTTCTTTTTTGTCTTAGAAATCACTCAGCTGCAATGGACTTGGAGTTTTGGTATCGTTATTTAAGTGAGGAAATCTGGATTCATTTTTTCAGATTTAAAAAATTACAGGGGTGCGGTGATTTTTTGTTTTGGTGTTCAGATAAATCTTGGGAGACCACAAAGTATAAGGCAGACACTGCTTGGGTAGACAGGTATGGAAATCTTGTCACTGGCTCTCTTGTCCCCAAGGTGGTCTCAGAGGAATCTCCAGAGAAACCTGTCTTTGGGGGAAAACCTGATAACTTTTTTCCAGCACTCCTCTCATTCCATAGACAGAATAACACAGATGCTCCAAGAGGGGATGTGAACAGCTTAGGATCACACACTAACCTTCTGACATGTGTTTCTAGATCTTTCTATCTGCTTTCCCCTCACCTCCAGAATCAGAGCTGACAAGCACTGTAAGTCCTTTCCCTATGTACTTACTATCCTTGCTTGGACTTGCTCTCTTAAAGTACTCCATGATTAGGAATTTCTACCACTAGAACATTCTGGCTGAAGTCTGTTTGCCACCAACTTCTACTCATATGTGATTACTAGTTCAGTAGGGCAGTGGTTAAGCACTTGGCTGCTAATCCAAAGGCTTTTGGTTCAAATCCATCAGATGCTCTGAGGAAGCAAGATGTGGCAGTTTGCTGCTATAAAGATTTTGGCCTTGGAAATTCTATGGAATAGTTATACTATGGATTGCATAGTGGCGATCCTACAGGATAGCTATGAGTCAGACTCAGCTTGACAGCAACAGGCTTTATAAGGATAAACACTGGACTGAAACCAAAAGGTCGGCAGTTGGAGCCCACCGAATGTTCCACAGGAGAAAGATGAGACATTCTGCTCCCAAAAAGATTTTCAGCCTTTTAAACACTATACACAGTTACTGTGAGACAGAACTGACTCAGCCCATCAGTATATATCAGTGTGTTTGTGTGTGTGTGTGTGTGTGTATGGTGGTTGTTGTGTGCCATGGAGTCGGTTCTGACTCATAGTGACCCTGTACAGGAGCAGATGCTTCATCTTTCTCCCACGGAACAGCTGGTAGTTTTGAACTGCTGACCTTGTGGTTTGCAGCCTGATTTGTAACCACTATGCTACCAGAGATATCAAAGAGATTGTCCGATGATTTCCGCATTCCGTTGGGTCACCTCTCTTTGGAATGGGCACAAATATGGATCTCTTCCAATCAGTCAGCC
>NW_006408573.1:108696-114316 GCF_000296735.1 Chrysochloris asiatica
ATAGATCTATTTTGGAAGAAGTGCAGCCAGAGTGCTCCTTGGAGGCCAGGATGGCTAAGCTTCGTCTCTCATACTTTGGACATATTGTCAGGAGAGAACAGTCGCTGGAGAAGGATGTCATGCTGGGTAAGATGGAGGGTCAGAGACAAAGAGGAAGACCCCAATGAGATGCATAAGCCAGATGGCATCATTGATGGCATCAAGTGTGGCAGCGGTGGTGGGGTTGGCCCAGGATCAGACATTGTTTCGTTCTGCTGTGCATGGGGTCACTACGAGTTGGTTCCAACCTGATGGCACTTGACAACAACAACAACATGCTACCAGAGCTCCATCTATATATATACCTATTTGGAGTTCTGGGGTAGCACTGTGGGTTAATGCACTGGACTGTAAAGTTGTTTTGAACGCAAGGTTGGTGGTTCAAGCTCACCAGTCACTCCTTGGAAACCCTATACAGGGTCGCTATGGGTTGGAACCAACTTGACAGCACTTAACAACAACAAACCAATGTCTTCATTCTGAAACTGATCAAACGTGCACATTTCCTTGTAATATTTGACTTTGTCTTTTCAAGCTAACCTTTGAAATTTTCTGTTCAGCTCTTGTACTTCCTCACTTCTATTTGCTTTAGCATCTCTACACTGGAGAGCAAGTTTCAGAGTCTCTTCTGACATTGATTTTGGCCTTTTCCTTCTTTCTTGTCTTAATGACCTTTTGCTGTCTACTTTACTGTGTTCTTGATGTCATCCAATAACTCTTCTGGTCTTCGGTCTTTACTGTCTAATACATCAAATCTGTTCTTGAGATGATCTCTAACTTCAGGTGGGATATATTCAAGGTTATATTTTGGCTCTAGTGGACTTGTTTTAATATTCTTCAGCTTCAGTATAAATGTCCATATGTGCAATTGATGGTCTGTTCCACAGGCTGAGTTGGCCTTGTTTCGACTGATGCTATGGAGCTTTTCCATCATCTCTTTCCTCAGATATTGTCATTTCTATGTTTTCCATCTGATGAGATCCAGGTATATCATCATCTTTTATGCTGTTTAAAAAATGTATTTACAATGAAGAAGTCATTGTTCTTGCAAAACTCTATCATGTGATCTCCAGCCTCATTTCTATCACCATGGCCATAATTTCCAACTAGTGATCTTTCCTCTTTGTTTCCAATCTTTGCATTCTAATCACCAGTAATTATCAATACATTTTTATTGCATGTTTGATCAATTTCAGGCTGAAGAAATTGGTAGAATTCTTCAATTTCATCTTCACTGGCTTTAGTGGTTGGTGCATAGATTTGAATAATAATTTTATTAACTAGTCTTCCTTATAGGTGTGTGTTATAGTCACACACCATTTTGTACTTCATGACTGATCTTGATATGTTCTTTTGGTAATGAGTGCCATGCCATTCCTCTTCAATTTGTCATTCCTAGCATAGTAAGCTATGTGAATGTCAGATTCAAAATGGCCAATACAAGACCATTTCAGCTCTGCAATGTCTAGGATATTGATGTTTATCCATTCTATTTCATTTTTGACAATTTCCAATTTTCCTAGTATCATACTTCTTCATACATTCCCTCTTCCAATTATTAATGGATGTTTACAGCTCTTTATCTTAATTTTGAGCACTCACCATCAGCAAATGAAGGTCCTGAGAGCTTCACTTCTTTTGCATCATCATGGTCAATGCTATTTTGTAGAGGCAATTCTTCCCCAGTCTCATTTTGAGTGACTTCCAATCTGAGGGGTTCATCTTTTAGGACTATATCTGACAATATTCCAGGGTTCTTCATCATGTTTCAATATTCAATAATCTGGTACTGACAGTGTTCCACCACTATTGATAAGGTTTTCAGTAAAGTAGTGCATCTCTTCTTCCTTGTCTATCTTCCTTAGGAAGCTCAGCTGAAATCTGTTCACTGTGGATGACCCTGCTAGTATTTAAAATACTTGTGGCATAGCTTCCAGAATCACAGCAACTCACAAGCCACCACAGTAGGACAAACTGACAGAGGAGTAGTTGCTTATATATCTTTATCTATATATTTATAGATCTATGTGTATATAGGTGTAGGTGTGCAGTGGCTTCACACAATAAACATTGGACTGTGAACCACAAAGTCCTTGGTTTAAACCTGCCAGCCACTCCCTGGGTGAGTATAAGGCTTTCTGCTTCCTTGAAGATTTGTATATGGAGTCCTGGTGTTGTGCTGTAGGCTATGCACTTTGATGCAAAGTGGTTTAAACTGCAAGGTTACTGGTTCAAACTCATCAACCACTTCTGGGAAACCTTATATAGGGTTGCTATGAGTTGGAACCAACTCTTCAGCACTTAACAACAACATTTCCAAAGCCATGTCTGATTTCCTGTGTCTTCACAAAGGGAAAGGATAATCAAACTCAATATGAGTCCAAGGTTTATTCCTGTAGGGCAGAGATCAGACATGCCTCTACCTTACCTTCATTATTCTCCCCTCATTACCAATTCTGACACCAATCATCCGTCCCACAGCATTCTCTGCTTCACATCTGGGTTAGATAATCCCGGAAAATGATCACATAGAACTCATAGACAATACTCACAATTATGGGGTTTATTAGGGAAGTGAACAGGGTACAATTCAGGATCAGAAACAACTCAGGATGCAGCAGTTCTCCAGTCAGGAAGGCCTCTTTTCTGCTGTACTGTCTTGGGCCTCTCAGCCATGGGCCACTATGGTTTCTGACCTTCTTGAGCAAGGGTTATAAGCTAGGGGAAAAAAACGTCAGCTTCATGAATGCTTAACTTCTCATCTTTTGGGATGTTAGGGAAATTTTCTTCCAGCAGCTCTTCGACTACCTCCTCTGGTTTTCTGTGATTCTTTCTGTTTTGAGACTCCAGTCACCCATAGGTTATTCCTTTTCATGTTGCACCACATGAATCTTAGACTTTCTTCAGATTTTTTCATTCTTTTTTTCTGTTTGCTCTTCTCTCGTAGCAGTATTGGGAGATTTGTCTTCAAGCTCACTGATTCTGGCTTCCATCTCTTCAGTTCTACTCTTTTGCCCTTTCAGTGTATTGTCCATTTTGATAGTTTTGTATTCATCATCTGGACCCCTTTTTGCAGGTCTTGAATCATTTATAATGCTATTTCTATCTCCTTTGATTGTTCCTGTAGCACTTTTTAGATTTCTTCCATATTTTCCTCTACCTTTCTGTGGAACATCTGGATGTGCCTCAATATCATTCTCCTGAATTCCTTATCGAGCAATTCCAAAGCCTGCATTCCTTCCAGTGGAAATTCAAGGTTTACTTCCACCTCATTTTGTTTGATTTACTCTGTCTTGTTTCTGGGTATGAGCAGAAATGTTCTATTGCTTTTTAGGCATTGTAGTGCTGTTGTATTTTCAATAATTAGATGAATGTAGTATGTGGATCTGATTGCTTCCTGGTAAATGTGATCAGGAGATGGGCTTCTCTTTTCACTTCTCTTACTACTCAACTCAGAGTGATGTTAGCGGGTTTGGTTATTTATGCTGTTCTAATTCACCAGCTGCTTGTTGGAAACTCTATACAGGGTCACTATGGGTCAGAATCAACTTGACAGCACTTATTAACAAGTGTATAGCAGCTGGTGTTGGTTCTTGCCCAGATGGTGGAATTTTATAGGGTAAAAATGTAGCTTGGCTATATTACTGTAATTGCTGTTTCTTGTTGAATAAGGCAAGGAGAGAAAGAGAACCCACCTAGATAAAGGGAAGACCATAAAAAATAAACTGGACAGTAAAGTACAAACTCGCCAATAATAGTAATAATAATAATAATAATAATAATAATAATGTAACAAAATATGATCAAGACTTTGTAGTTGTTGTTAAGTGCTGTTGAGTAAGTTCCGACCCATAGTGACCTGTATAGAGTTTCCAAGGAGCAACTGGTGAGCTTGAACAACATACCTTGCAGTTCAAAACTATTTTGCAGTCCAGCACATAAACCCACAGTGCCACACCAGGACTCCAAGTGTAAGACTTTATTTAGCATCCCTTTTTTGGCTTCTTGCCTTTAAAGCTGCCTAAGAAATCTGGTAGCGTAGTTGTTACGAATTGGGCTGCTAACCTCAAGGTCGGCAATTTGAAACTACCAGCTGCTCCGCGGGAGAAAGATGAGCCTTTCTGCTCCCGTAAAGATTTATAGCCTTGGAAACCCTATACAAGGTCGCTATGAGTCGAAACCGGCTCCACGGCACATAACAGCAACAACAACAAGAAATTTCAATGTTCTCATTGCACTTTATGATGTAACTCAAGGCTTTGTTTTTGGCCTTTTCCTCTCTTTTTTGCCTCTCTCACCTCCCTTCAAGTCTATTCAAGTATTTCTCCTACTGAGAATCAGTCCAGGGATGACCAGCCCTATTTTGGAAGAAACTCCCATTTTAAAGTGTTCTTGTTGAGTCCTTCCCCTTCTTTGATTGTATGCCCAGTGATCCCTGTGGTGCAGATCCTTGCATATGCAAAGTCAAACCTTCCTGGGGGTATTCCCTCTGGTCTGAAGAGTGGAGGTGGGCAGGCAGAGGAAAATAAAAGAATGAGACAAAAATGTTTACACCTTTATCTCTAATGATAGGTCAGACCTCTGTGATGGGAGTGCTCTCTTGATCTTGTACCTGCTCCTTCCCATTCAAAATGGCTGTGGCAGGATTCACTGGCTGCTGCAAATCAGAAAACACCTTCTTTCTAGCTACTGCTCCAAACACACTCATAATAAGCCTTCAATCCTCCTAGGTATCCCTTTATATGAAGTTCAGAGTTCCTGGATCATCCTTTGAACCTGTTTCATCCAATATTACATGTCATTATTGGTGGAGGTCTGCACAGCCTTTCTTCTTATCTGCCATCAAGCCTCACCTCTCTATGCTATTGAAACAAAATATCAGTCTGCAAATACCCTAAGGACACACTCTGCAAGCCATCTCCTGCCCATAGACACTCTGTTTTACTTGGTCCATGGAAGCCCTGTAGCTGTTCTGTTTCTCCATGCTGCCACTTCATGTAGGGATCTCTTTGTCCTCTCATGGCTCTTCTTTCTTGATGGTCCTGGAATCATCTATTTCTGTTTCTCAAATGGGCTCTTTTAAGCCTAGCAGGAAGGCAAAGCTAACCAGTCCTGGTGTTAGAGTCCTCTATACCCTATTTGCATGGTCCCACCCAATCATTTGGTGGGAGTTAAGAAGACTTTGGATAGAAAAGCCACACCAAGCAAATCCACAGTACCACGGGAACTCTGGCCCCAAAACCTATCACGAATGCACCAACTTATCTTCATCTCCTCTCCAAGAACCTCTAATCAAAGAGAGCATAATTGTTTTCCACTTGAAACAGCTGCCTAAGCAAATTTCCTTTTGTTCCCCTAGTTCAGTTTCAACAAACTACCAGTGTGAGTCAGGGGTCCTTGTCATTTGCCTGACCCACTCTGCAGATTTTCTCCCTACTTTTCACCTGGCTAGCTCTATGTCAGTTTTAGATATCAGTTTTAAAGCCATTTTTTGTTATTGTTAAGAGAGACCTTCCTTGACCATCAATTCATTGCTGTTCATCAGATTAGATGATATGTTCTTTTTTTTTTTTTTTTTTAA
>NW_006408573.1:114416-163231 GCF_000296735.1 Chrysochloris asiatica
ATAGCAAATAAGTTCCCCTGGCTGATAGTTGTTTAAGGTTTTTATTGTGAATTGAGTGATTGCTTACATGGGAGAACATTAGCATTACATTCATACATTCATGTTACTGTATTTCGTTTCATTGCAATGATTATAATCCCCTCCATGCATCATCATTCAACAGCATTTGCTTCTATTCACTCTGGTTTTTTTTTTTTTGGACGTACACAGAAACACTCAGGAATATAGGAATATACAACCTTTTAAACAACCAAAGGGCACACCCTGCAAGCCCGCCCCACCCTGGCTGTCAGCACACAGCCCCTCTCCCTCCTTGAGTCCAGGGTCCCTAGCCGTTGCATCTCTCCCCATCATGGCTGATAGGCTTTTTTTTTTTTTTTTTAAGAATTTCGATCTTCAAATTTAACTTGATTCCACAATCTCTTACCCTTCCAAATTAACAATTTAAATATTTTTCATGTGTATAGCTTATCTGGATCTTGTTGTTGTTGTTAAGTGCCATCGAGTCGGTTCCAACCCATAGTGACTCTAAACAGGGTTTCTGAGGCTGTAAATCTTTACGGGAGCAGAAAGCCTCATCTTTCTCCTGCAGAACAGCTGGTAGTTTCAAACTGCTGACCTTGCAGATCACAGCCCGATTCATAACCACTGTGCTACCAGAGCTCCTTTATCTGGATCTATAACTGATAAAACAATAACAAAGTCCCAGGATATAGCAAGTTAATTGGGAAAATGAAATCACACACAGGAAGATGAGAACAAGAGCCTTCCCCAAGATAGCAACAAGAAAAATGGAATGGAAGACAGCCATATGAGAGAAATCATTAGAAACTTATGACTAACTCAATAGAGGAATCAAGGACTTGAGTTCATTTTTCTTAGGCTTAGGCTTAGGAGTGGTACTATTGTGTCAAAATGTACCTCAATGTTTGAGTTTTTGTACCATTTTACATTCTCTTCAGTATCTCTCCAGCAATGTAGCAGGATTCTGATTTCCCCTCATTCTCACCCACACTTGCTATGACCTATCTATATTTATTACAGTCATCCTGCAGGTGTAAATTTTCACTGTGGTTTTAATGATTAATTATCTTTAACATTTTCTTGTGAGCTTATTGGACATTGGTAAATCTTGATGAAGAGTTGTTTATTCTGATCCTCTGCCATTTTTTTCAGGTGGGTTATTTGTTTGTGTCCCTTTTTTCATCATTTAGTTATAAGAGTTCTTTATATATTCTTATCAGATATATATAATATGCAAATGTTATCCTCCATTCTCTGGATTACCTTTTCACTTTCTTTCTTTCTTTCTTTTTTTTAAGTGTTTATTGTAAATTGAGTGACAGATTATATGGAAGAACTTCAGTTTTGCATGTTTTCAGTATTTTATTTCATTGCAATGACTACAATCCCCTCCATGCATCATCATTCAACAGTGTTTGCTTCTATTCCCTCTAGTTTTTTGTTTTATTTTATTTTTTGATGTATACAAAAAAACACTCAGGAATATAAGATGGAGGCCTCTTACTCCCTGATTTCAAATTTTCCTATATGGCTACAGTGGTTAAAACAACCTGTTACTGGTACAATGAAAGATGCATAGATCAATGGAACAGAATCAAGAATCCAGAAATTAACCCATCCACATACAACCAACTGATCTTTGCCAAAGGGCCAAAGTACACTGAATGGGAAGGAGATAGTCTCTTTAACAGATGGTGCTGGCATCTGTTAAAGAACTAGAAATCAAAATACAAAAGATTGAAGCAATACTTTTATCTCACACCCTATACAAAACCCAATTCAGCATGGATTAAAGACCTAAATGTGAACCCCAGAATTATAAAGGTTATCAATAGAAAAATAGGGACAAATTTAAGGGCTCTAATACAGGGCCCACACAGACTACTAAACATTGCAAGAATTGCACAAAGAAGACAAAATTAGATGATCAAGACATACTAAAAATTAGAAATTTTTGTACATCAAAAGATTTCACCAAAATAGTAAAAAGGGAGTCCAAAGAATGGGGAAAAAATATCTTTTGCAGTGACATATCAGACAAGGGACTCATTTCTAAAATCCATAGGAAACTACAATACCTCTACAAGAAAGAGACAATATATTTTTATGCAGCTTCTACTTGTATCTTGACTGTCCCCACAACTAGAATGGAAGATCTTGGAGACAGGGATCATGTCTGACTTATTAAGTTCTATACCCCCAAATCCTGTCAATATGCCTGCCAAATAGCAAGTTCTCAATAAATATTGATTGATGACAGAGTGCCTCTCATCCTGTAGTCCCCATCATGTCCACAAGTGTATCACAAGACAATAATATTAAGAACTACTAGTTTATTGCATTCCTGGAACTACCAATCTAATAACCATATTTAAAAAGAGGAAAAATGAAAATAAATTAGTTCTGCATATCTTGTTAACTTCTGGTTCATTGCACCTTTACACAATGCTCACAAACTAGCTGTTTAATAATCAATTTTCCCTTTACTGGTTTTCTTAAATTACAAAATCAATGCATATTCATTGAAAGAAATTCTAAATACACAGAAGAGTATAAACAAAAATGCAAATATCTACCCTCTACTTCTATTCACACTTCACAGATGTAACCTTTGTTAATAGTTGAATGGCTTACCTTTCCTACACATGCATGTATACACAGGAATATACTCCTATACATGTGTAATTTTCATTTAAAAATGGGACAGGTGTGTGTGTGTATCTATCTATATATGAGTGGATTTCAAAAAAATCATAAAATATTCCATTATCTTTCAATTCCATTTTTTGCACAAACTTTATGATGCCCCCTTGTAAGACAGATAGATAGATAGATAGAGGTAGCTGAAACATGTTATTGTGAAGTGCCATCAAGTCAGTTGTGACAAGATAGGTTGTTGTTGTTGTTAGGTGCCATTGAGTTGGTACCAACTCATAGTGACTCTATGCACAACAGAATGAAACACTGCCTGATCCTGGGCCAACCTCACAATTGTTGCCACGCTTGAGCCCATTGATGCTGCCCCTTTACCAAACCATATCTCTGGGGAGCCTTCCTCTTTTTCTCTGGCCCTCCAACTTACCAAACATGATATCCTTCTCCAGTGACTGCTCCCTCTTGACAATATGTCCAAAGTATGAGAGCCGAAGTTTGGCCATCCTGGCCTCCAAGGAGGCCTCTGGTTGCACTTCTTCCAAAACAGATCTACTGGTTCTTTTGGCAACCCATGGCACTTTCAATATTCTCCTCCAACACCATAACTCAAAAGCATCAGTTCTTCTATGGTCTTCCTTATTCACTGTCCAGCTTTCACATGCATATGAGGTTATTGAAAATACCATGGCTTGGGTCAGGCGCACCTTAGTCCTAAAGCTAACACCTTTAATCTTCAACACTTTAAAAAGGTCTTGTGCAGCAGATTTCCCTAATGCAATACATCATTTGATTTCTTGACTACTGCTTCCATGAATATTGATAGTTGATCCAAGAATGAAGTTCTTGACAACTTCAATCTTTTCTCCATTGATAAGAATGTTGTTTATTGGTCCAGTTTTGAGGATTTTTGTTTTCTCTACATTGAGATACAATTCATACAGAAGGCTGTGGTCTTTAAACTTCATTAGTAAGCATTTTAAGTCCTCTTCACTTTCAGCAAGCAAGGTTGTATCATCTGCATATCCATTTGGGTGACAATCCTGATGTGGCACTGTAGGTTAATGCGCCAGAATGCAAAGTCATTTGAACTTCAAGGTCGGTGGTTTAAGCTCACCGGCTGGCTGCTCCTCAGAAACCCTATACAGGGTCGCTATGGGTTGGAACCGACTCGACAGCACTTAACAACAACAAAAAATTGCTTATATTTTCCCCCTGCTGTTTTCTAGTTTAATTTTATTAACATTTTTTTTTTTCTTTTTTCTAGTTGGCACTGTGGGTTAAAGCACTAAACCACAAGGTCTGTTTGAACCACAAGGTTGATGGTTCAAACTCACCAGCCACTCCTTGGAACCCTATGCAGGATCACTATGAGTAGAAACTGACTCAATGGTATTTAAAAAAAAAAAAAAGTCTTCATATTGTTTTATTCTGCATTTTTTTATTATGCTTTCAGTTTTGTTTCTTGGAAACAAAACTGAAAGCATTTTTGTTTTCTATCTTGTGGAAGCATTTTCTTTTCTTACCTCACCTGGCAGAGGAAGAAACTGTGGCCATGCAGTCAAGTCACAACTGCATCCTCTACAACCCCACCATTGGATAAGAGCAAATACTAGATGTCATACACCACAGCAACATCTGCAACAAACATCAGCTAAAAACTACTCTCAGTTGAACTGTACAACAAGTAAACAGAAACGCTCATCTGATCTCAACTATTAAGAGGCGATTGGTGAGTGACTAAGAATACACCAACACATGTTCATCAACTTAATAAAAATGCAAAAACAACACAATGCCTAAAAAGCAGCAGAAAATGTACACTCACATGTAGGAACAAAACAGAGCAGCTAAAAAAGAAAAAAGAAAAAAGAAAGATCTACAAAATGTTTTTGAAAAGAATTCAGGAGAATGATTTTGAGGCACATAAAGGTCAAGAAAAGCAAGACAAAATTCATAAAAACAGTACAGGAGCAATCAAACAAAATAGATACAGCACTGGAAACAGTACAAAACCTGCAAACAGAAGTCTAGATGATCAATTCTAGAATATCAGAAATAGATGAAACACTGAAAGGGCAAAGGAATAGAATTGAATCAATGGAGGCTAGAATTAGTGAGCTCGAAGATAAATCTCTCAATACTGCTAAGATAGAATAAGAATTAGAAAGAAAAAAAAAAGAAAAACTCTGAAAAAAAAAAATACTAAGATTCACATTGGACGACGTGAAGAGGAATAACCTACGGAGGTGGTTATTCAGACTCATAGTGACTCTGCATAGGAATTCCAATGCTGTAAATCTTTATGGGAGCAGAAACCCTCATCTTTCTCCCATGGAATGACTGGTAGTTTCAAACTGCTGACCTTGATGTTAGCAGTCCAACTTGTTACTATATCAACAGACCTCCAGAATAACCTATGTATCACCAGACTTCTAGAACAGAAAGAGACAAAGAAAATCACTGAGAAGACAGTCAAAGAGCTGCTGGAAGAAAATTTTCCTAATATTATGAAAGACAAGAAAATAAGCATTCAAGAAGCTGAACAAACCCCAGTTAGGATAGACCACAAAAGAAAATCCCCCACACATATCATAATCAAACTCTCCAAAATCAAAGACAAAGAAAAATCCTGAAAGTAACTCAGGAAAAGCTACAAAGGAAAGCAAATAAAACTAAGCTTAGATTTCTCAACAGAAACCATTCAGGCAAGAAGGCAATGGGAAGACATATATAAAACCCTAAAAGGAAAACAAAAAAAAAGAAAAAAAAAAAAAAAAAAAAAAAAAAAAAAAAAAAAAAAAACACAGCAATAAAAGATTATATAGCCAGCAAAACTGTCCATTAAAAATGATGGTGAAATTAGAACATTTTAGGAATAAAGAAAAATTAAAGGGCTTTGTTAAAGGCAAGTCTATGTTCCAAAATAAAATAAAATAAATTTCTTTGGACTGAGAACCAACAAAAGCAGACAACAATCAGAGATTGATATACATGGCAACACCACCTGGAATTCAGTCCAAATATGGAAATGTCAAGTGTAGAACAAAACTACAAGACTGAAAATAGGGAATCTGGGATGTCAGTCTATGATCAGGACAAACATAAACCAAGGAAGGTAAGGTTACAGAATTCCAGTTGGTGAGGAGATCAGGGAGATTTTAATATAAAACAGACTGCTTTAAAATGAGGAAGAAATTAATAAAGTACAAAGAAACTTAACACACCCTGACATCAAATCAAGAAAAGAAAAATCCATGAAATTTTTATAAATATTAAAACTAGGAAGAAATTGACAATAAGAGCTCAATAAAAATGAACTTAATACAGGAAAGCATACAGAGCAAAGAAACCAGCAGCACTTCAAAAACCAAACAAACAGTACAATGACTGAAATCAATTATACCTATTGATAATGACACAGAATGTCAAAGGATTATATGCACAAGCCAAGAGACAGGGAGTAGAAGAATGGATAAGAAAACAGAATCCTTCAATATGCTGTCTACAAGAGACACACCTTATACAAAAAGACAAAACTAGATTAAAAATTAAAAGGATCAAAAAAACATACCAAGCTAATTGCACTAAAAATGAGAAGAAGTGGCAATATTAATCTTTTATAAAATAAACTTTGAGGCAAAAATCAGCATAAGAGACAAAAAAAAGGACATTATGTTGTGATTAAAGGGTCAATAAAACAAGAGGACATAGCCATAATAAATATCCATGCTCTCAACAAAGGAGACTCAAAATGCATAAATCAAACTAATAGAACTTAAGAAAGAAATTGACAACTCTAAAATACTAGTGGGAGATTTTCATATACCACTTTGAAAAAAGGAAAAAATATCCAGAAAGAAACTCATCCAAGATACAGAGAAAGAAAACAACACAATCAACTTGATCTCATAGATTTGTACAGCGCATTCTACCCAACAACAGGACAGTACACATTCTTTTCCAATGCACATGGAACATTCTCTAGAACAGACCAGGTGTTAGGCCACAAAGTGAGTCTCAATAAATTCTAAGATATCAAAATACTACAATGCATTTTCTCAGCTCATTTCTAAGCTACTAGCTTAGAAGTCAGCAATAGGAATATTAAGGAAATGAAGAAATCAAATTCATGGAAACTGAATGACACACTGCTTAAAAGTCACTGGCTAATGTTATTATTGTTAAGTGCCATTGAGTCGGCACTGACTCATAGGGACCCTATCTATGTACAACAAAACAAAACACTGCTTGGTCCTGTGCCAACATCACAATCGTTGGTACACTTGAGCCCATTTGCTGCTGCCACTGTGTCAATCCATATCATGGGGGCCTTCCACCTTTTCTCTGATCCTCCACTTTACCAAGCACGATGTCCTTCTCCAGGGACTGGACCCTCCTGCTGTGTCCAAAGTTTGAGAGATGAAGTCTGGCCTTCCTAGCTTTCAAGGAAAATGCTGGCTGTACTTCTTCCAACACAGATTTGTTTGTTCTTTTGGTAGTTCATGGTAAATTTAATATTCTCCTCCAAACACATAGCTATAATGTATCAGTTCTACTATAGTCTTTCTTATTCACTGTCCAACTTTCATATGCATATGATGTTATTGAAAATACCATGACTTGGGTCAGGCTCACCTTAGTTCTAAAAACTGACATCTTTGCTCTGGTGGTAGTGGTGTGCTTTGGAGTTGATTCTGACTCAGAGCAACTCTACATTGAGTTTCCAAGACTGTAAATCTTTACAGAAAAAGAAAGCATCATCTTTCTCCCCTGAAACATTGGTAGTTTCCAACTGCTGACCTTGAGGTTAGCAGCCCAACTCGTAACCACTACACTACCAGAGCTACTTAGAATACTTTAAAAACATCTTGTGCAGCAGATTTGCCTAATGCAATATGTCATTTTAGTTCTTCACTACTCCTTCCACTAGTGTTGATGGTTGATTCAAGCAAAACTGAAGTCATTGACAACTTCAATCTTTCTCCATTTATCTTGATGTTGTTTATTGGTCCAGTGGTAAGGATTATTGTTTTCTTTGAAAAATGAAATTTAAAATTCCTAAAAACAAATGGGAATAATACTGAAATGGTAATTTATAAGCAACAAATACACACATCTAAAAAGAAGAAAGAACCAAAACCAACACATTTACACAGCAGCTCCAACAATTAGAAAAAGACCATAAAAGTAAAGCTACAGTCACTAGAAGAAAAGAAATAGTGAAGATTAAAGCAGGCATAAATGAAGTAGAAACCATGAAAACAACACAAAGAACCAAGGAGACAAGAAGCTTGTTCTTTGAAAGGATTAATAAAATCGACACAGCATTTGCAAAACTAACAAAAGAAAAGAGGAAGACAATGCAAATAATAAGCATAAGAAACCATATGGGTGATGTCACAACAGAATCAACAGAAATAAAAAGGATAATAACAGAACACTACGGAAGGCCAGCAGTTCGAAACTACCAGCTTCTCCGCGGGAGAAAGATGAGGCGATCTGATCCCGTAAAGATGTACAGCCTCGGAAACCCTATTCAGGGTCACTGTGGGTCGAAACCGACTCGACAGCACTTAACAACAACAATAACAATGAAGAGATTTACTCCAACAAATAGGAAAATCTAGAGGAAATGGACACATTTTTAGAAAAACACTATCCACCTAAAGTAACAAAGAGTGAAGTTGAAAACTTGAACAGACCTATAACAAAAGAAGATATCAATCAGGTCCTCAAAATCTCCCAAACAAAAAAAAAATCCAGGCCCGAAGGACATTACTGGTGAATGTTACCAGTCAAAGAAGAGATGACACCAATCTTTCTCAAAATGTTCCAGAATGTAGAAAAGGATAGAAAACTTTCTAATACATTTTATGAAGTAAGCATAACCCTCATACAAAAGTCAGGAAAGGGTGTCACTAAAAAATGAAAATTATAGACCAATACCCCTCATGAACAAAGATGTAAAATTATCAAAAAATTCTAGCCAATAGAATTCAACAATGGATCAAAAAATATATACATCATGAATGAGTGGGATTTATAGCAGGGCTGCAAGGATGGCTCAATATTAGAAAAACAATCAACATAATCCACAATATAAATAAAAAGAGGAAAAGAACCACATGATTATATTGATTGATGCAGAAAAGGTATTTGACAAAATCCAACATCCATTCTTGATAAAAACACTCAACATAGTAGGAATTGAAGTGAAATTCCTCACTATAAATAAAAGCATAAATACAAACCCAACAGCCAGAATTACTTTCAATGGAGAGACGCTGAAAACATTCCTTTTATTAACAGTAACCAGACAAGGATGCCCTTTATCACCATTCCTATTCAATATTGTGTTGGAAGTCTTAGCCAGAGCTATAAAGCAAGATAGGGAATTTACGGCATTCAAATCAGCAAATAAAATGTAAAATTCTCTATATTTTCAGATTATATGATCATATACATAGAAAATCTCAAAGACTTAGCATGAAAATTATTGGAACTCATTGAAGGATTCAGCAAAGTTTCAGGGTACAAGATCAATCTACAAAAATCAGTTTGATTCCTCTATACTAATAAAGACAGCTCTGAAAAGGAAATTAGGTAAACAATATCATTCACAATAGTCACCAATAAGATGAAATATGTATTAATAAATCTAACTAAAGAAACAAAACACTTAAAGAAAAAAAAATATATATATATATGTATATATAACACTATTATGAGAAACCAAAAGACTAACAAAAATCAAAGAAAACACCATGTTCATATGAAGACTTGACATTATGAAAATGTCAATACTACCCAAAGCAATTTATAGATATAACGCAATTCCAATCTAGATTCTAACATCATCCTTTAAAGAGAAGGAAAAATTATCACAAATTTTATTTGGAAAGGAAACAGACACTGGACAAGCAAAGCATACTTAAGAAGAAGAACAAAGTTGGTGACTTCTCAATCCCTGATTTAAAAAATTACTTACTACACAGTCACAGTGGTCAAAGCAGCCTGGTACTGGTAAAATGAAAGCTACAAAGGTCAGTGGAACAGAACTGAAAAGTCAGAGGTAAATCCATCCACATACAGTCAACTGACTTTGACAAAGGGTCAAATTACATTAAATGGGGAAGAGATAGCTTCTTCAAGGATTGGTGCTGGCAAAACTAGAAATCCATTGGCAGAAGAATGAAACAAGACCAATATCTCACACCTTATACAAAAACGAATTCAACATGTATTAAAGACCTAAGAGTAAATCCTAAAACTCTAAAGATCATCAATGAAACACTAGTGGCATACTTAGGAATTCTAATACATTGTCAAGCATTCCAAAAACCATACAAGTAGTAGAAGACAAAATAGATGATTGGGACCTCCTTTTGTGTAGCAAAAGATTTCTTCAGAAAATTAAAAGGATATGCACACCAATGTTCATAGCAGCACTATTTACAATAGCAAAAAGATGGAGACAGCCTAAGTATCCACCAATGGAAGAATGGATAAAGAAACTGTGGTACATACACACAATGGAATATTATGCTACCTTGAAGAATAACAAGGAAGCTGCAAGCCACCACATAACTTGGATGAACCTTGAGGACATTATGTTGAGTGAAATTAGTCAGTTAAAAAAGGAGAAATAGTAGATAGGACTACTACTGTAAAAGACTAAGTAAAACAACCCATACTAAGGGGGTTGGGGATTCTTTGCTGGTAACCGGGATGTGAGGGGTAGGTTGAGGGGAGGGAGGGGAAGGTGGAGCACAGGGTAGGGAATAGACACAGGATAGTTTGGGAGCTAGGAAGGGTGGCAATACACAAGAAGGGGGAGGGGAATGGAAGAACAAAGCCGACGGGCAAACAATTAGGCAGGTTTGCATGGGCTAAGTGAGACAGTTGTATGCACAACCTTGGAACAACAGGGCTCTGGGATACAGGGATTAAGACATGGTTGGAATGGGGAAAAGGGGGAAAATAATGTCTTTTGAATTTTGGTTTCCCTGGCATACGATTATAAAATAGACACTTGAGGGGGAGAGAAAGGAATAGCCAGAAATAATCACCATAGAAAACATGTAAGTCCATCTTCTGCCTATAACGGATTGTTGTTGTTGTCAGGTGCCATCGCGTCAGAACCGACTCATAGCGACCCCATGCACAGCAGAACGAAACAATGTCCGATCCTGGGCCAACCTAACTATTGCTGCCACACTTGACACCATCAATGATGCCACCTGGCCGATCCATCTCATTGGGGGTCTTCCTCTTTTTCTCTGACCCTCCATCTTACCCAGCATGACATCCTTTTCCAGCGACTGTTCCCTCCTGACAATATGTCCAAAGTATGAGAGACGAAGTTTAGTCATCTTGGCCTCCAAGGAGCACACACAATTCAAAGGCATCGATTCTTCTACGATCTTCCTTATTCACTGTCCAGCTTTCGCATCCATATGAGGTTATTGAAAATACCATGGCTTGGGTCAAGCACACCTTAGTCCTCAAGGTGACATCTTTGCTCTTCAACACTTTAAAAAGTTCCTGTGCAGCAGATTTGCCTAATGCAATACGTTGTCTGATCTCTTGACTGCAGCTTCTAAGAGTGTTGATAGTTGATCCAAGAAGAATGAAGCCCTTGACAACTTCAATCTTTTCTCTGTTATCAGTCCTGGTAACAATTATTCACTATTGTACCACAAAAGAGACCTGTCCCTATCTCCTTTCATTAGCCCTACCCAGACAGATTGGATACTACTCAGTAGAGATTCTACCTTCCTCTGCACCCTCTGGATCTAGGCTCCCTCTTGAAAGCTTATAAGCCAGTCATTTCTTGTCTTTGTACCCCCCGCCCCATTTTGGGTAGCCAATAAGACCATAGGTGGAATCCTGAACTACATCCAGAATCTTCTGAGGTGGGAAATTTCCACTTGAAAGGACATGCAGACCAGCCTGCAGCGGCTAGAAGAACAGAAGATACTTCTTGAAAGAAAGACCGACAGGAAAAATACAAAACAATAATGGCAATCCGATTGATTACTATAAGAACAAGCAAATTGCTATCCCAGGAGACATCAAAGCAAGTGGTTGGGTCCCCGCAGGGCAAACCCCCTTCCAAGACTAAGACTCAATGGGAATACACGAGCAGACATGTACTGTGATTGGTGGCCATATTTGTCACGGATAAGGGGAAGTGATGGAAAAACAGCAATGAAGTTTTGAGCTAAGCCCTACAACGTTCTGTGCCCTACACCTGTGAAGCCAGGTGGAGACCTGGTTGGCCAGCTGTGTGGCAATACCTGGGGACTCCTGGACCCAGAGTAAGTGACATAACTACAGAGAACTAGAGTGGAGAGTGAAGCATCTAGTGGATAAGAAGAGAAGGGATATGCATAAGAACACCCACACTTGCAGATAATACTCACTTGACCTGGCTTCAATGACTGGATGATCAGAGCTCAACTAGAAGAAGAAAGAAGAGGAAAAAAAGAGTAAGTAATCTGGTACAAATTGATGAAGTTGACCTACACCTATGGATGCAGTAGCTCAAGAGGGAACAAATCTTTATAGCGAGGATCATTCCCACCCCTCCAGGGATAGGCAACTTGGACATTGGCTACCCAAAATGGGGGATGGGGGTGGGAGGGGACCTACAAAGACAAGAAGTGACTGGCTTACAAGCTTTCAAGAGGGAGCTTAGATCCAGAGGGCGCAGATGAAGGTAGAATCTCTACTGAGTAATATCCAATCTGTCTGGGTAGGGCTAATGAAAGGAGATGGGGATAGGTCTCTTTTGTGGTACAATGGTGAATAATTGTTATCGGGACTGACTGTGAGGGTTGGAAATGTAAAGGTAGACATTTTGTAGCAAAAGGAGGGGAGTGATTGACTTTGCAGTCTATGGGTGGAGGTCTCTGGGACCATCAAGGGAGATGAGTGGAGTGTGGGACCCTACCCAGAGAAACAGTGACACCAGAGTTGAAGGCAGAAACAATGGCGTGGAGAGATGGAGCAGCTAGGGACTGTAGACCCAAACAGGGAGAGGGGCTGTGTGCTGACTACCAGGGGGCAGGCTTGCAGGGTATACCCTTTGGTTGGTTGATTATGCATGGAGGGGATTGTAACCATGGCAATGAAACTATATATGATAGGATGAAAGTAAAGCTAATGTTTTCCCATGTAAACGATAACATAATTCACAATAAAACATGTTTTTAAAAAAGTTAAAAGGAAGCCCACAAATAGGGTAAAAAAAATTTTTGCAATAACATATCAGACAAGAGACTAATATCTAAAATTAATAGAAAACTACAGTAACTCTCCAAAAAAGGATGAACTACTCGATTAAAAAATAGATATGGGACATGAACAGACATTTCACCAAGGAAGACATCCAGGCAGCCAACAAATGTTATATGAAGAAATGTTCATGATTGTTATCCACTATTGTTGTCAAGTGCCTTAGAGTTGGTTTCAACTCACAGTGACCCTGTATAGCGTTTCTAAGGAGTGCCTGGTGAGCTTGAACCGCCAAGGTGGTAGTTCAAACTGACCTTGCAGTCCAGCACATTACCCCATAGTCCCACACCAGAACTCCAAAAAGAGATGCAAATCAAAACAACGATGAAATATCTCACACCAGCATTAACAGTGAAGTTCAAAACAACAGATAACAGCAAATGCTGTCAGGATGTGGAGAGACTGAGACACTACACTATTGCTAGTGGAACTACAAAATGGTTCAACCACTCTGGAAGGGAGCATGGCGCTTCCTCAGAAAGTTGGAAATAGAAATACTTTATTATCCAGCAATCCCTCTATTTGGTATATATCCACAAGAAATATGAGCCAGGTTATTAGTAGGTATATGCACACCAATGATCATCATAGCACTGTTCACAATAGCAAAAAGATGGAGACAGCCTAAGTGCCCATGAATGGAAGGATGTATAAACAAACATTGGTGTACACAGTAAAATACTATGCAACCTTGATGAATAATGATGAATCTGCAAAACACCTCATAACATGGATGAACCTCAAGGCCATTATGCTGAGGCAATCACAAAAGAACAAATATTGTATGAGACTATTATAGTAAAAATTTATTTTAAAAGTTTCCATGCTGAAAAAACATACTTTAATGGCTACCAAGGTGGGAAGGATGGGAGAGTAATTTACTGGCTAGAGGGTAGACACATTAGCTCAGGTGACAGGGAAGGAAACATAAAATGAAGGAGAGGGCAATACACAAGAAGAAGCAGGGCGGCAGGTAGGAGAAGACTTAGGGAGTTATGTATGGGCTAAATGGGATAGAGGTAAATAGTAATTCATAAACAACCTTGGAACAACAGTTTTCTGTGAGCAGTTACATGGACCAAGACATAGGCTGGATGGGTAAAGGAGGGGAAAAATGTTTACGCACTTGACTGTCTTGTGAATATTGGTCTCCCTATTATTGTAAAATAGACACTTATGTGTGATAGAAACTAATATTAGGAACTATGATTACAGAAAGCTTGTAAACCTACCTTCAGCCTATAACTGATGGGATTTGCTAAAAGGGGAAATAGAATTTGCCAGAGATATAGGCTTCTTGTTAAGCATTTGTAAAGTATTGTAAAGTATGGGGCCTTATATATGATACAACTTTACTTGAAGTGGACTTAAAATACTGATAAAGATGAAAGGTCACAGACTTCCTTCGGTATGGGTTGTACTTCAATGTAAAGAAAACAAAAGTCCTTACAACTGGATCAGCAAATAACATCATGGAAAATGGAGAAAAGATTTAAACTGGCAAATATTTCATGTTGCTCGGATCCGCCTTCAACATTCATGGAAGCAGCATTCAAGAAATCAAATGATGTGTTGCATTAGGCAAATCTGCTGCACAAGACCTCTTTAAAGTGTTCAAGAGCAAAGATGTCAGTTTGAAGACTAAAATGCACTTGACCCAAGCCATGGCATTTTCAATAGCCTCATATGTAAGTGAAAGTTGGACATTGAATAAGAAAGACTGTAGAACTCATCCATTTGAGTTATGATGTTGGAGAAGAATATTAGAAGTACCAGAAGAACAAACAAATCTGTTTTGACAGAAGTACAACCAGATGCTCATCAGAAGCCAAGATGGCCGGACTTTATCTCATACTTTGGATATATTAACAGGAGAGACAAGTCCCTAAGGAAGGACATCAAACTTAGTAAAGTGGATGGTCAATGAAAAAATGGTAGATCCTCAACAAGATGGATTGGCACAGTGGCAGCAACAATGGACTCAAGCATAGCAATGATTGTGAAGTTGGCACAGGACCATGCAGTGTTTCATCCTGCTGCGTATAAGGTCAGAACTGACTGGACATCGCACAAAACCAAATATCATTAGCACTGTTGTTGCTGAGGTTACCTGCTGTTGAGTCTGCCCCTGACCACAATGGGGTTGAACCTTGTCATCCATAGTGTTTTCATTGGCCTTTTTTCAGAAGTAGATCACCAGACTTTTCTTCCTTGTCTTCTAGTCTGGAAGCTCCACTGAAATCTGTTCAACATCACAGCAACCCTCAAACCTCCACAGACAAGTGGTAGCTGTGCTTGAGGTGCATTGTCAGGAATCAAACTCCCACCTGTCTGTCTCCCTTCTGGGAGGCGAGATTTCTACTGTTGAAACACACTGCCCTAGATAAGTTGCACGTTAAGGAAACTGAACCAGCAAATTCACACATTAATGGGAGAGACTCGGGGTTCACATCTAGGCCTTCAAATCCCAATTCAGCTCTCATTCAACTCTACCATTCTCTGACCTCGCGAGTGAGGAAAAAGCAGTAGATATTCCAAAGACAAAATTAAAGAAGTTCACATTTAGTTTTCTGGATTACAACTAGTCTGGATGTTGTTTTTTGACACCTTAAGCCCAACAACAAACATGAGCTTGCCAGATTTCTAGGAAGAGAGTTCTACAAGATATACCACCAGCAAGGCTGGCTCTACTTTCAATAGGAAATATTCATGTATTATCTCTGATCTGATTGGTTCAATACTAACCACAAATTATGATGGGTTAAGCAAATATTATGAGCTCTCTTCACCAAAGAATGGTAAAGTTTATTTTTCAAAGTTTATGATTCTGGGGAATCATAAAATATTATTCTCCTGAAACTTGGAAGGAGAATTTGGCAGACAATATGAATTTCAGGAAAATATTTTTGCCATTAATTATGTCATAAGCAAAAGAGTAAAATCAACTGTTTATTATCACATATAAAATGCTTTTGATCAGTCAACTGAAAAACTAATTTCATTTTCTCATTACACTGCCTCAGGCATCCTTTAACATCAATTTTTATTATAGCAAAAGCAAGGAAATTAAAATGATCAGTTATGGTGTAGAGAGACACATTTGCTTCAGATTTTTTAAAAGTTAGAATAATAGAGCACAGAACCACTTTATCATTGATAATAACTACAACTCATCTGTTGAGGAACGAATTTTGTTCCCAGGGTCGAGAATACCAACCCCCATAAACCTCCCACCAAACCTGTACCTTGAGCGCCTTGAATCCCTCTGGCTAGTCAGTGCTGAGAGAGACATCATGGGTCTGCTCATGTGTCTAACATTGCTTACTTGACTCTTCAGTGTGACTGACTCAAAGTTCCACAGATAGAACAGGGAAGCTAGCAAAGAAAGCTAAGAAGTTGGCTGAAGAAGCACGAGCTTGGTCTTGAACTGTTGGCCCAACAGTTGGTTTCATGAAAAAAGAAATGATTCAGAAACAAAGGAAAAATTTAGAAGGCACACTTTCCAAACTTGACCGTGCCTCTTACAAACTTGGTGAGCATAGGTGCCATTCACAGAGTATCCTAACTGAATGGTGTGATAAAGTCTGACCAAGGTTATGTACGTAAAAGCTGTTTGGAAAATAGTGACTGAAGCCCATTCAACAATGGTCATTAAGATACAGAGTGCCTAGGCTGGGACTTGGTTGTTTTTAGTGGGGAATTATCAGCTATGAATAGAAGCTGTTGCATTTTGGCTAGAGGAAGCTCTTTTGGTGTAGAGAACAAAGGGAAAGGAAGAAAGCAGGCTTTGGTCATGGAATCACAGCAGAGTCCATGGCCTCTTGTCAGTCTGAAGGACCTACTGAGTGGCCTCTTGAAGGAGAAATGGAGAGAAACTACAAAAGCCATAGCTCTACAAGACTTGGGGTGAAAGTACTGAGTCAGGACATCGTCCTCCTCACCCACTTCTTTACATGCAGGGTGCAGCATGTTGGTATAATAGGCTGAAATTTCATGAGTAAGATAGTGAGCAAAGTTTTGATAAGATGGTAAAGACCAAAGAAAATGAGGAGATATGCTATTGTGTCCTGATTCTGCAGAACAGAAGGCACCATCCCCGAACTGGGAATTTCCTGAAAAACTCAGGTAGAATTCTATTAGTATGTTTGTTGTTGCTAGTAAGAAAGAAGAATCTTAACTAACTAAGGTTAATGAACTTATGCAGTACTGACAGGTCTGACGAAGACGCCACTGCCCTTTGCAGTGAGAATTGAAAAAACACCCCCATTTTCACAAGGTTCCCACCATATACAAGATATTTATTCTAAGTCCATACCCTCTAAGCAGGTCTGTACATCAGGTGAGAGACAAAACAGATCCCAGATAGGCCCTGCCCTCAGAAATATGTCAATCTATTGAGCAGTCAAATTTTAGACAAGAACCAATTTGGATAGCAAATAGAAAACATTATATAACTGTGGTTCTACTTAGGAAGGATGGTCTTTTCAATCACCTCATATGAATTAAAAATTGAACAATAAAACAGAAGACTGAAGAAGAATTGAAACATTGGAATTAATGGATTAGATGAAGATCAAAGACCATGGTCTTCAGTATGCTTTGCACCTCAATGTAAAGAAAGCAAAAATCCTCGTCACTGGACCAATAAACAACATCATGACAAACAGAGAAAAGATTGAAGTTGTCAAGGACTTCATTTTGCTTGAAACCACTTTCAAAGTCATAGAAACAACAGTCAAGAAATCAAATGACATATCACATTAGGCAAATATGCTGCACAAGACTTCCGTAAAGTATTGAAAGATACCAGTTTGAAGATTAAGGTGCACCTAACACAAACCATGGTATTTTCAATAGCTTCATACACATGTGAAAGTCAGACATTGAATAAGACAGACAGTAGAAGAACTGATGTATTTAAGTTATGATTTTGGAGAAGATTGTTAAAAGTACGGACTGCCAGAAGAACAAACAAATCTGTGTTGAAAGAAGTATGGTTTGACTGTTCCTTAGAAGCTAGAATGGTGAAGTCTCTCATATTTAGTACATATTATTAGAAGGGACTTGCTAAAGTGAAGGATCAGCGAAAAAGAGGAAGACCTCCAATGACATGGATTGGCACAGTGGCAAGTGTAACAATGATTGTGAGGATGGTTCAGGACTTTGGTGCATAGGGTACTATGAGTTGGAACCAACTTGACGGCACCTAACAATAACAGCGTTGCATATACCATGTACTGACAGAAGAAGAGACAAATCAATCTTGGAGAAAGCATAACCAGAATGTTCTTTAGAAGTCAGGATGCCTGGACTTTATCTCACTTTGAACAAATCATTGGTAGGGACCAACTGCTAGAAAACGGCATCATACTTGGTGAAGTTGAGGGTCCAGAAAATAGAGGAAGACCTTCCACATGATGGATTGACACAGTGATTACAAAGTGGGCTCAAGTGTAGCAGTGATTGTGAACATGGGACAGGACCAGTCAGTATTGACTTCTGTTCTGCAGAATCAGGACGCTATGGGTCAGAGCAAACTTGTCAGCACCTAACCAGAAATCACCAGCGTGCCTTCGCCCTCAGCAATGTGGACTTTCCCCTTGCGTTAGTAAGCGTTTCAATCTTACATCCCTTTAACATCAAGAAAAACAAAGCCTATTTTTTTTAAATCTTTCTTTATTATGGTAAATATATATGTAACAAAACATCTGACAGCTCAACAATGATTCAGTGATAATGAATCATGTTGTTCAAACATCACCCTTATTCAGTTCCAAATTATATCATTACCCTTAACAGAAAAAGCTTCTCTTTTCTAACAGTTCAAACAAAAAAGTTCTAGAATTGAGTTTCTTTAACCTGAATTGGACTGGCTTGGGTTAACTGTCCATGCCTGAACCAACTGTTTCATCCAAGGCAATCCAATATTCTGATTGGCCAGGCTTGGGTCACATGATCTTTCCTGGAGCTGTGGTACAGTCAGTTTCTCCCAACATACCTAGACTAGAACTGAAAGAAGGATGATTCATTGGGAACAACAAGGGTGCATTTGCTGTAAAAGGTTGGCTTGGAGACACAAACCAACAGATACTTCTCTAAGATGGTTCTGGTTAATCTTTCCGCAGCTTTCATTTGGGCTCCATTTGGAGCAGCGAGAAATTCTGACAGCAGATCTTGGATCTGCTCAAACACAGGGCAACTACAGAACAGCTCTGTTTCCCTACAGCCAAGCTGACCGCCTGTTGAAAAGCAAAATTGCTCCAGCTGCCTCCCGGTAATCCCCCAGCCCATTTGCTAACCATCTGCACCCCTCATTCCACAAGGCAGGCCAAATTAGAGGCCTGTGTTTGTTTATTTGGAAAATGTTATGATTTTTCAAGTAAACAGTAGAAACTTTTTAAAGCTATGAGATTTACTAAAGCTGCCAAACAGTCTGAACCCTGATGAAACTGATTTATCCTGGTGTAAGTGTCTGCTCCGTTCTCTCCATTTTATTATCGTAAACAACAGCTTCTATCTATATGGGGACAGAACGTCTCTTTATGATTTTCATATATTATTTTCCTTTGTTGTTGTTGTTGTTAAGTGACATTGAGTCAGTACCGACTCATAGCGACCCTATGCATAACAGAACGAAACACTGCCCGATCCTGGGCCAACCTCACAATTGTTGCCACGTTTGAGCCACTTTGCCAATCCATCTTGCTGGGGGGCTTTCTCGTTTTCTCTGACCCTCCAACTTACCAAACATGATATCCTTCTCCAACAACTGGTTCCTCCTGACAATATGTCTGAAGTATGAGAGCCGAAGTTTGGCCATCCTGGCCTCCAAGGAGCACTCTAGCTGCACTTCTTCCAACACAGATCTACTGGTTCCTTTGGCCCTTTCAATATTCTCCTCCAACACCATAACTCAAAAGCATCAGTTCTTCTATGGTCTTCCTTATTCATTGTCCAGGTTTCACATGCATACGAAGTTATTGAAAATACCATGGCTTGGGTCAGGCGCACCTTAGTCCTCAAGCTGACATCTTTGCTCTTAAACACTTTAAAAAGGTCTTGTACAGCAGATTTGCCTAATGCAATACACCATTTGATCTCTTGACTGCTGCTTCTAAGAGTGCTGATAGTTGATCCAAGAAGAATGAAGTCCTTGACAACGTCAATCTTTTCTCTGTTGATAAGAATGTTTTTTATTAGTACAGTGGTGAGAATTTTTGTTTTCTTGACATTGAGATGTAATCCATACCAAAGGCTGTGCTCTTTGATCTTCATTAGTAAATGTTTTAAGTCCTCTTTGCTTTCAGCAAGCAAGGTTGTATCATCTGTATATAGCAGGTTTTTAATGAGTCTTCCTCCAATCCTGATGCCATGTTTTTCTTCATAAAAACCAGTCTTGGATTATTTGCTCAGCATACAAGTGAAAGAAAACACCCCTGTTGCACACCTTTCTTCATTTCCTTTGATCCCCACTAAATCCATGTGTGGAGCCAGGACAAGGACTACTGTCAAACACATTTTATGTAGGAGGACACTGGCAGCCTGAGTGAGGAAGGGCTTCTAGACCTCCACTGGGTGCTCAGCATATAGGGCTGTAATCCAACTCTTGTGGTTGAAACTGTTTGTACACATATGTGTTGTTGTGCTGGTAGCCTGTCTCAGCTTACCACCTGTGTTGTTGATGTTATTAAGTGCTGTAGAGTCGCCTCTGACTCGTGGTAACCTTGTATAGGGCTACTGAAGAGTGGCTGGTGAGTATGACCCATCAACCGTGCAGTTCAAACCAACCTTGCAATCCAGTGCATTAACTTGCAGCCCCACACCAGGACTGCTGTAACACCACTAAAAGACCCTCGGGTCTCATCCTTCACCAGGCCAATATTCAAAAGAGGAGAAACATGAAAGAAAAATGTGCTCCCTATCCACCTCTGGAATTTGGACACTTCTGACCTAGACAACCAAAGTCATTATATTCCGTTACCTTCAGTTAGCAGATTTATTCTGTCTATGGCCCTGGTGTGGTGCTGTGGGTTAATGTGCTGAACTGCAAAGTTGGTTTGAACTGCAAGGTCGGCTGTTCAAGCTCACCAGCCACTCCTAGGAAACCCTATGAAGGGTAGCTAAGGATTGGAACCGACTGGATGGCACATAACAACAACAATGGACAAGTGAATAAGGAATGCTGTTGTTGCTGGTTGCCGACCTGCAGCAACCTCATGCGTTCCATGGTAGAATTGTAACTAGTAGGGCTTTCTGGATGGTGATCTTTCTGGAAGCAAATTGCCAGCTCTTTCTTTCATGGAGTCACTGAGTGGGTTCAAACTGCCAAAAACATTACTCTCAAAAAGCTCAATATCTAGTTGTGAACATAAAATCTTGAGAAAAACTTTTGTTTTTGTAAATTTTATAAAATTTAAATAGAGATAGATAGATAAAAGAACTTAAGATAAAATAAATTTAAAGGTGACCCTACAAAATCTATGATAAAATTCCACACAAATTGTATGTAACACAAATGAAGAAAGTGTTCTAAGGCAGGTATGGGGAATGCCCAGTCCACAGGCCCTATGTTGTTGGTGGTGAGTGCTGTGAAGTCCGTTCCAACCCGTAGCGACCCTGTATAGAGTTTCCAAGGAATGACTGGTGGGTTTGAGCTTCTGACCTTGTGATTAGCAGTCTAGTGCTAATCCTACAGTGCCACACTAGGACTCCTCTTCAGAGTTCAGCTATCAAGAATTCAAAGAAAGGGAGAAGAGATTTTATCGTAGCAACACAATCAACAGTTGACTAAAGAAATGAAGTAACAAGTAGAGAAACAGAGCAAAGAGGGGTTACTCACCTTTCCCAACAGCTTGGTGTAGGGACTCCTGAGCTACCAGTTGAGAGGCCTGTGAAATCATTTGCTCTGGCCCTGCCAAGGCAACTGCAGTTGTAGCTATTACATCGTTGTTGTTATTGTGTGCTGTCGAGTCAGTTCCAAATCATAGTGACCCTGTGTAGGGTTTCCTGGGAGCAGCTGGTGAGCTTGAGCTGCCGACCTTGCAGTTCAAACTGACCTTGAAGTCTAGCTCATTAACCCATATCACCACACCGGGATTCCAGCCATCACATTGCTGTTGTTAAGTACCATTGATTTTGAGTGGCTGGTGAGCTTGAACAGCCAACTTTGCAGTTCAAACCAATTTTACAGTCCAGCATATTAACCCACAGCACCATACCAGGGCCCAGCCATTGCATTAGGAGTGAGTTAATTAAATGTTTGACCAAATATAGCAGGCTAATTTTTAAGTTGATAATTTCGTATGGCCCATGAATGATATAATATCCAAATGGCCCTTAGCAGAAAAAAGGTTCTCCACTCCTCTTCTAACGAAGGATGGCACTTTTAAAAGCTATCCTTTACAAGTGTATCATATTTTTATGCAAATAACTCACACATTATGCAATTTACATACTGTGCTGTCAATCCACAAGTTATTTTTGTAAGTGTGCTGCTATACCAATATTTTTTACAAGTTGCTGACTTCAATTTCATTTTTACTTCTGCCCTATGGATTTAATGTTAATTAAGCCTTTGTCACCAGACTGTTGATGTGGAGGTTTGGTTCCCAACAGCAGACCCTCCTGAGCCTAGCCTTGAGTTACTGAAGAAGCCTCTCTCCTGGTAGGAGGCCTTCTCTGCTCTACAAACTGCTTTCTCCAATGCAGAAAGGAACCACTTTTTTCTGTCCTGGAGACAGCCCTCACCAGGTGCCTGGTCCTAACCCAGGAGGTGTGTGGGTCTGCGCACCTTGGGCTGCAGAGGCCACTGACACAGGTGAGGCCCGTGTGCATTCTGCCCCACCATGAATCTGGTCGGTCGGCTGTCACTATGCTCAGGCCAGTTGAATCTCCTCTCCCAGCAGACTCTGCAGGATGGGTGTGAGTGCTGCTGATGCAAAGGGATCTTGTGCCTCTCACTAGGAGAGGCCCAATTGGGCACCTGGAAGTCCTGTGGGCTATTTCAGCCTGCACCCACACCGCCCTACTGCCCGGCCTCACATGAGGCAGGCACCAGAAGTGGCAGCCACATGCATAGCGCTCCACTCGACCCTCTGCCCATCTCCTACAAGACATCCCTGGGTGCAGATGAGCTATGGAACCTCCACCACCTTCCAGTCCAACTGTGAACTTCTCCTTAGCAAACACAGTTTCAATTGCTTATTTTCCAATTACCAAGTTGGTAATTACAGAAACGGCTACAATCATACATTGACAGAGAACTTCCAGAGGTTCAAGCTGGATTCAGAAGAGGCCGTGGAATGAGAGCTATTATTGCTGATGTCCGATGGATCTTGGCTGAAAGCAGAGAATACCAGAAGAATGTTTACCTATGCTTTATTGACTATGTGAAGGCTTTCGATTGTGTGGATCATGACAAGCTATGGACAACATTGAGAAGTATGAGTATTCCAGAACACTTAATTGTACTTCTGAGAAATCTGTACCTGGACCAAGAGGCAGTTGTTCAAACAGAGCATGGGAAGACTGAATGTTTTAAAATTGGGAAAGGTGTGCGACAAGGTTGTGTTCTTTCACCATACTTATTCAACCTGTATGCTGAGCAAAGAAGCTGGATTCTATGAAGAAAAACGTGGCATCAGGATTGGAGGAAGACTCATTAACAACCTGCAATATGCAGATGATACAACCTTGCTTGCTGAAAGTGAAGAGGACTGAGAAACATTTACTTATGAAGATCAAAGAGCACAGCCTTTGGTATGGGTTGCATCTCAATGTCAAGAAAACAAAAATCCTCACCACTGGACCAATAAACAACGTTCTTATCAATGGAGAAAAGATTGAAGTTGTCAAGGACTTCATTCTTCTTGGATCAACTATCAACACTCGCGGAAGCAGCAGTCAAGAGATCAGACGATGTATTGCATTGGGCAAATCTTCTGCACAGGAACTTTTTAAAGTATTGAAGAGCAGAGATGTCAGCTTGAAGACAAAGGTACGCCTGACCCAAGCCATGGTGTTTTCAATAACCTCATATGGATGCGAGAGCTGGACAGTGAATAAAGATGATCATAGAAGAATTGATGCCTTTGAGTTGTGGTGTTGGAGGAGAATACTGAAAGTGCCATGGACTGCCAAAAGAACCAATAGATCTGTTTTGGAAGAAGTACAGCCAGAGTGCTCCTTGAAGGCCAAGATGGCTAAGCTTTATCTCTCATACTTTGGACATATTGTCCGGAGGAAACAGTCGCTGGAGAAGGATGTCATGCTGGGTAAGGTGGAGGGTCAGAGAAAAAGAGGAAGACCCCTAACGAGATGGATTGGCCAGGTGGCATCATTGATGGACTCAAGTGTGGCAGCGGTAGTGAGGTTAGCCCAGATTGGACATTGTTTCGTTCTGCTGTGCGTGGGGTTGCTATGAGTCGATTCCAACTCGATGGCACCTGACTATAACAACAAGAAGTTGCTATAAAACTCAACCCATCACTTCTTGATGTATTATACAAATATAATCAAGAGTAACATCCTCAGACTATTGAATAAGAGTGAATGAGACTGAAATTCACTGCTGGAAATGTCACTAGACATGCAGGGTATACTGTGCCAGAAATTCTTTTACAAAGTTTTGTCATTTCTGCATTATGTATGTGTGCATGTTATTGATGTGTGGATGCTATTTTCAGAAAAGCATGGTACCTTTCCAAATCAAACCTGCTAATGACAGTTTCAAGTGTTGAAGAGCAAAGATGTCAGTAACCTCGTATGTATATGAAAGTTGGACAGTGAATAAAGAAGACAGTAGAAGAATCAATGCATTTGAGCTATGTTGTTGGAGGAGAACATTAAAAGTACCATGGACTGCCAAAAAATAACAAACAAATCTGTGTTTGAAGAAGTACAACCAAAATCCTCCTTAGAAGTCAATATGGCCAGACTTCCTCTCGCATACTTCGGACATGTTATCAGGAGGGACTAGTCCCTGGAGAGGGACAGCCCCATGTTTCATTCTGCTGTGCATAAGGTTACTAGTGGTAGTGAGTTGGTAGTGGCACCTAACAAAAACAACAATGATGGCAAATCACTTTAAGTTCAGGGGTTTCCCCAAGACCAGGTCAAGATTCAGGTCCTCCAAAAAGAAATGGCAATTCCTAGCACTCAGTGTCAGTGTGGGGCTGTAGGATAAGCACTGAACCAAAAAGTCAGTTTGAACCACAGGGTTGGTGGTTCAAATCCACCAGCCATTCCTCAGAAATGCCCTACAGGGTCACTATGAGTCAGAACCGTCTCAATGACACTTACACTCAGGGCATTTATGAACAAGCAGACATTATTACTTAGCTACTACTTAACGGCATTCTGTAATTGTTCTTAAATTTGGATGTGCATGGGCTTCTCTTAATTAGTTAATCAAAGCTTTACAAAGACAGAAACCTTTTTATCTACCTTTTCTGCCTCTTACCATGCTTTTAATGTACTCATACCAAAAACTAAATATATAACCTGATAAGGAAGTAAGTTGAATTTGGCTGATGAGCTCTAAGTACATGGCTGCTTTAACTTTGTAGTGCTTAGGGAAAACATCCCATCCCCCCCACAAGAGGGGTACATAATTACAAATAAATTGGGAGGGGGTGCAGGGGAATCTCAGATTGACTGGAGAAACAAGATACTATGATGTTATGAGCTCAGGTCACTGAGGGGAATCTCAGATTGACTGGAGAAACAAGATACTATGATGCTATGAGCTCAGGTCACTGACAGTAACAGCCTCTGATTTGCCCTCACCTTTGATTTTCTACCTAATACACCATTGTTGTTGTTAGTTTCAACTCATAACATGGCTTCCCAAGGTGTAAATGTCTATGGGAGCAGAAAGCCTCATCTTTCTCTCATGCAGCAGTTTGAACTGTTGACCTTGAGGTTAGCAATCCGGTGCCTATCCTACTGAGCCATGTTGTTGCTGTTTAAGTGTCATTGAATCAGTTGTGACTCATAGCAACTCTCTATAGGGTTTCCAAGGAGTGGTGGTGAGTTTGCGCTGTTGAACTTGTGGTTCAAACTGACCTTAAGATCAAGTGTATTATCCTACAGCACCACACCAGGATTCCCCTTAAAATAAAGGGATGAATGTCTACTTTTGTGAGTTGTTGGTAAGTGCTGTTGAGTTGGTCCTGGTTCACAGCAACCCTGAATGGGGTTTCCAAGGAGTGGCTGATGGGTTTCAACCAACAACCTTGTGGTCAGCAGTCCAGTGCTTATCCTACAGCACCAAACCAGGACTGATACCTTAAAACCTCAGGAGCAGCCATCTAAGGTGCCATGATTGATCTCTCCCTGTGCATAGGGAAGAAGTGTGATGAAAACTTCAGATGCCTGGAACCAATTAGTCCAATGGACTAATGAAATACATAAATATCAGTCTTCATGATGCCCGGCTACTACTACCCAATGTTCTGAAAGAGGTCACATTAGATAAAGGGGGAGAAAATGTGGAACAAAACACAAAATTATGCCACAGACCAGGCTTACTGGTCAGAAAGAGAGTAGAGGAATCCCAGACTATGGCCTTTGTTTATCCTGTAGGTCTAGAACTGCACTCAGCCTCGTAGCTCAATTTCTAGCCAAGCAGGAGGTAGATCTATAAGGGCAATCACAACACTAGTGAGGCATACACACCATGGAATGGTCAGCCCTTCAAGATCAAAAGGGCAGCATTTACCTAAGGACAGAATTCAGAAGGGTTGGGAAAGAAGGTAGAATGGAAACAAGAATCGCAGGGAAAAGGGGGATAACTGATGTTGCATGGAGAGAATTGCAATCATGGAAACAAAACGAAGTAGATGATTTGTTGAATGGAAATCAATGATCTGCTCTGTAAACTGTCACTTAATTTACAAGAAAACGTTTTTTTTTTTTTAAACAAAAAGAAGAAGAAGAAAGAAAGGGATAAATGAATAGTGTGGCTGACTAAAGGCCCACCCTTGTCACTTAGGATTGGGCAACACTCGGTGACCTCTGCCCTAGCCCTAATGACCTTCGATTCATAGTCATTTGAACCAAAAAGGACCCATTTCCAATGGCAGGCAATTCCAAACAGAACTGAGCACCGGCAGCTCTACATAAAGATATGCCTGAACAAGAATTAGTACACAGGATTAATAAAAGAGTTGGAATCTTTTCTTTTGTTTTTTAAATCCTTGCTTTAAAACTTTCATTTTCTCTCCCTTCTTTAGCCTGTTAAATGTTTCCACTTGTGCCTGTAAGATCCATGATGAAACTGACTTAATAAATTCTGTCTCTTCTAGAAATGGCTTGATTCAGCCTTGCTTGGTACATCTGTTATAACACATCACAGCCTTCAGTAATTACTCTTTTATTTCATTCTACACATTCTGATTAGCTGTGTCTGTTCCAGGCGAGCACTAGGAATGTGGTAAGTGCCCTTCATTCAAAGAGAGTTCTTCAGAACAGTATGAGTGAAATTAAAGTAATTATTAAGTCATAGAACTAAATGCAATTGAAGGGCTGGCAAATAGCTAACACACCACAGTAAGAGAGATGTTCAAAGCATCTATCTAAAATATTTCCTCGGATCTGGTTCTTGGTAATGACATGTAGTGAGTGAAGAGGCATGAAGAAGCAGAGTTGAGGACCACTTTAAGATTGCAGAGGAGCCTTCTCCCAAACAATGATGGGAAGCAGAGATAGCCATCTTACAGAAAGGATATTTGGTATACAAACAGATAAGCATCCAGCTACTAGCTGAAAGTTTGGTGATTCAGACTTGCCTAGGAGAAACACCTGATGCTCTGCTTCCAGAAGGACTGCACTCAGAAAAATCCAGTAGGGCAATTTTTCTCTGTCCCATGGAGTTGTGTGAGTTCAATTGGACTCAATAACAACAGCCTTTGAGAAGTAATGTAGCCAACTGAGCTCTTCTCTTTAGCTCTCATGAATATTCTGTGGCTGAAAAGCTTTCGTAGAGAAGAGACAATTAAATCCAAGCTTTTTGCCATTGTATCTCTTGCACCAGAGTGAGCAACAGACAGGGAATAAGGCAATAGACAGAAATTAGATTGTAACAGAACATGTGTACTGACCTTTTCGGAAAGTAGATCTATTTACTTTATAATGTGGTTCAACTTGGAGGAATTGATGTACTCCTAGCTAGAGTAAAGGTTAAGAAACGTGTGCATTTTAATTCATTTGGTTTTCAGCATGGCTCTAGTCCTCTGTTTATTACACAAACCAACATGTATTGGCCTTACAAAAACTGACACGGTAACATTGTTTTGAGAGTAATAATTGGCTTCTTTATCACCTGAGAGAGTGGTTCTCATAGTGTGATCTTCAAAACAGTATCAACATTAACTGGGAACTTGGTAGAAATACAAATTTTGAAGTCTGAGTCCTAGTGTGGCACTGAAGGATAGGCAGTGGACTACTAACTGCAAGGTCAGTGGTTCAAACTTCCCAGTTGCTCCTTGGAAACCATATACAGGGTTGCTATGAGTTGGCACTGACTTGACAGCATTTAACAACAAAACATCAGATTTACTAAACCAGAACATGTGTTTTAATTGGTCCTTCAGATGCTTCTGTTGCATGCTAATGTTTGAGAAATATATATACATATCTACCTATCATCTAAGGAGTTCTGGTAGCATAGTGGTTATGAGTCAGGCTGCCAACCTCAAGGTCAGCAGTTTGAAACTAACAGTGGTTCCACAGGAGAAAGATGAGACGTCTGCTCCTGTAAAGATTTACAGCCTCAGAAACCCTGTGCAGGGTCATTGTGAGTCGGAAATGACTCCATAGTACTTACCAACCAACCAACAACCTATCATCTGGACTCCTGGTGTGGTGCTGTAGGATCAGCACCCACCAGCTGCTCCTCAAAAACCATAAAGAGTCGCTATGAGGCAGTTGGACTCCTGGTGTGGCACTGTGGGTTAATGTGCTGGGCTGCAAGTCAGTTTGAACTGCAAGGTCAGTGATTCAAACTTACCAGCCTCTCCTCAGAAACCCTATACAAGGTTGCTATGAGTCGGAACTGACTCAACAGCACTTAATGACAACAAAAACAATGAGACAGTTAACAACAGTAACACCTGTCTATTGGAGTCATCCACACTTGTTCTCAGTTTGTCATACAGAGGTGGCTTGTATGTTACTGTGATGCTGCGATGTGAACCAGGTATTTTAAATAACAGCAGATGCATCCATGCTGAACAGGTTTCAGCAGAACTTCCAAAGTAAGACAGACCTAGAAGAAAGAGAAGCTGGACACTTCTAAAAGGTTATCCTCTGAAAGCCTTAGGGATAACAGCACAGAGAGAGTGCCAGAACATGACCCTTTCAGGGATTAGCATGAATGGAGTGAAGTTTTCAAGGACCTTCATTTGCTGCTGGGGCAAAACTCGAAATGGGAAGAAAGAATATCCATTAATAATCAGAATATGGAATGTATGCAATATGAATCTATGAAAATTAGAAGTTGTCAAAATTAAATGGAAAGCATAAAGATCTAAATCCTAGATGTTAATGAGCTGAAACAACGCATTTGTCAATTTGTAGTATATTAGTGGCTTGTGTGTTGCTATGATGTTAGCTATGCCAAGTTGTCAAAAATGAAAAGGAATGCATACAGATCAATATCCTAGGTGTTAGTGAGCGGAAATTGATCGGTATTGGCCATTTAAAGCTAATAATCATATGACTTACTATGCCAAGAAAGAAAAATTAAAGAGGAATGGTGTAGCATTCATCATCAGAAAGAACATTTCAAGATTTATCTCAAAGTGCAATGCTCTCTATGACAGGATACTACCCGTGCACCTGTGAGGAAGACCAGGTGATACCATCATTATTCAAACTCATGAACTAAACCCAGTGATGATGAAATTGAAGAATTCTAACAATTTTTTCAGTCTGACATTGATTAAACATGCAATCAATATATGCAGTGATAATTACTGGAGATTGGAATGCTAAGGTTGGAAGCAAAAAGGAAGGATCAGTAACTGGAAAATATGGACTTTGTGATAGAAATGATGTTGAAGATCACATGATAAAATTGTACAAGACCAATTCAAATACTTTTTTAAACAGCATAAAAAGTGACTACACACACAGTAGTGTAGTGGTTATGAGTCGGGCTGCCAACCTCAAGGTCAGCAGTTCAAAACTACCAGTGGTTCCGCAGGAGAAAAATGAGGCATTCTGCTCCCATAAAGATTTACAGCCTCGGAAACCCTGTACAGGGTCACTATGAGTCAGAATCAACTCCACGGTACTTAACAACAACAACAACATGCACATGGACCTCACCAGGTGGCATACACAGGAATCAAACTTACTACATCTGTGTGGAAAGGTGGAAAAGCTCAATACCATCCGCCAAAGGTCAGGAACAGATTGTGGAACAGACCATCAATTGCTTATATGTGAATTCATGATTAAGCTAAAGAAAATTAAAACAAATCCATGATAGCCAAGATATGCCCTCGAATGTATCCCTTCTGAACTTAGACGCCATCTCAAGAACAGATTTGATGCATTAGACACTAGTGACTGAAGACCAGAAGTGTTGTGGGATAGAACATCAAGATCATCTTACAGAAAGAAACAAAAGTTCATTAAAAAGATAGGAAAGAAAGAAAAGACCAAAATATATGTCAGAAGAGACTTTGAAACTTGCTCATTGAGCATAGGGAAGCTAAAGCATATGGAAGAAAATAAGGAGATGTAAGAGCTGAAAAGACAATTTCAAAGGGCAGCTCGAGAAGACAAAGTCAAGTATTATAATGACATGTGCAAAGTCCTGAAGTTAGAAAACTGAAAGGGAAGAACATGTTCAGGATTTTGCAAGCTGAAAGAACTGAAAAAAAAAAAAAAAAAAAATTTAATCTCAATGTGACATATTGAAGGATTCTATGGGCAATATTGAAAGTGCCATGGGCTGCCAAAATAACCAACAGATAAATCTGTGTTGGAAGAAGTGCAGCCAGAGTGCTCCTTGGAGGCCAGGATGGCCAAATTTCGTCTCTCATACTTCGGACATATTATCAGGAGGGACCAGTCACTGGAGAAGGATATCATGTTTGGTAAGGTGGAGGGTCAGAGAAAAAGAGGAAGACCCCCAGCGAGATGGATTGGCCAAGTGGCAGTATCAATGGGCTCAAGTGTGGCAACAGTTGTGAGGTTGGCCCAGGATCAGGCAATGTTTTGTTCTGTTGTACATAGGGTAGCTATGAGTTGGTACCAACTCGATGGCACCTAACAACAACAATAACAACGGGCACTAAACAACATCCATATAAATGGAAAAAAGATTGAAATTGCCAAAGACTTCATTTTGCTCAGATCAACCATTAACACTCATGAAAGCAACTGTTGAGAAATCAAATGTCTTATTGCATTAGGCAAATCTGCTGCACAAGAACTCTTTAAAGTGTTCAAGAGCAAAGATGTCAGTTAGAGGACTAAAGTGTGCCTGACCCAAGACATGGTATTTTCAATAACCTCATATGCATATGAAAGTTGGACAGGAAAACTATAGCAGAATCGATGCATTTAAGTTATGGTTTTGGAGGAGAATATAGGAAGTACCATGGACTGCCAAAAGAACCAACCAATCTGTGGTGAAAGTAGTACAGCCAGCTGCTCCTTGGAAGCCAGGATGGCCAGATTTTGTCTCTTGTACTTTGGACATATTATCAGGAGGAAACGGTCCTGGAGAAGGATATCACGTTTGGTAAGGTGGAGGGTCAATGAAAAAGAGGAAGTCCCCAATGAGATGAATTGGCACGGTGGCAGCAGCAATGGGCTCAAGTGTAATAACTATTGTGATGTTGGTGCAGAACTGGGCAGTGTTTTGTTCTGCTGTGCATAGGTATTTGTGAGTTGGTACTGACTTGATGATACCTAACAACAACAACATGGACAAAATATTGAATGATGCAGAAAGCATAAGAAAAAGATGGAGGGAATAAGCAGAATCACTGTGCTAAATCCAATTGGTCAACGCACAACCATTTCAAAACTTACCATATGATCAAAAACTGATGGCAATGAAGGAAGAAGTCCAAATGGCACTGATGGTATTGGCAAAAAACAAGACCCCAGGAATTGATGGAATACAAATTGAAATCTTTCAATAAATTGATGCAGCACTGAATGCACTCAAACATCTATGCCAAAAGATTTGAAAGTCAGCTACCTGGCCATCCAGATGTGTACCCATTCTCCAGAAAGAATGAAAGGCAGAAATCATCGAGCAATATCATTAATAGCATACGGAAGTAAACTTCTGCTGAAGATCATTGAAAAATGGTTGCAGCAGTTCAGTGACAAGGAGCTGCCATTGCTCAAGCTGGATTTAGAAGAGGGCGTTGAACTAGTGTTATCACTGCTGATGTCTGTTGGAACTTGGCTGAAATCAGAGAACGCCAGAAAGATGTTTACTTGTCCTTCATTGGCTATGCAAACACATTTAACTGTGTGGATTCAAACTATGAGTACCATGGTGATGGATGAGGATTCCACAATACTTAACTGTACTCATGAGGAACCTGAACATAGACCAAGAGGCAGCTGTTCAAACAGAACAAGAGGATACTGAATGGTTTAAAACCAGGAAAGAAGCGTTCCATGCTTGTATCCTTTCACCATACTTACTCAATCTGTCTGCTGAGCAAATAATTTAAAAAGATGGATTATACAAAGAAGATGGCATCAGGATTGAAGGAAGACTCAACAACCTGTGATATACAGATGAAACAACTTTGTTAGCTGAAAGAGCAAAGAGGATTTAAAATACTTAATGTTGAAGATCAAAGAGTGTACCTCAATGTAAAGAAAACAAAACTTCTCACAACTAGACCAATAAATAACATCATGATAAAGGATTGAAGTTGTCAAAGACTTCATTTTCCACAATCAACACTCAGAAGCAGCAGTCAAGAAATCATGTGACAGGCCCTTGGACAAGATGATGTACTAGGCAGACACACTATATAGATCATCTACAACAAAGATGCAGGAGACCAAATGAAACAGACCCAGAGGACAATTCTGGAACCCTGAGCTTCAGAGGAAAGCTTAGAGAGGGAGATTGAACACCTATTGGGAGCAGAAGTAAACAGGAGCAGCAAAAGAAGGAGAGTGACTGGTGAATGGACTGCCAGCCAGACACAGCGTGGCCATATTGAACTTTTGCAAGCAGCTTTGGAGAGACCGACTGACAACACAGATTCACATAGCCTATGGAAAAGGTACGATTCCATCTTGTTTCCTACACTCCCCTGGATAACAGAGGTGAGGTCAGGGCCCACCTTAATCTACCCCCGGCATGGACCCTGCTCTCCAGGAGTTCAGAGTCCAGAGGTTTGAGTCAGTGTGAGGCTGTTGCCCACTGTGCTGCCTTGAAACCTGGAATCAGGCAGGCTCTGGTCCAGTATCTACAGATCCCACAGAGACTTCAGGCCAGAATTAGACTAGCAGAAACCTTCATAACCAACCACCTTGCCCCAGATATCCTCTGGTTTGGAGAAACACAGAAAGTAGCAACCTGAAGGGCCTCCACAAACTACTTCTGGATTGGGTGCCCTGAATAGACACAACAACTAGCCTTATAGAAACTCCATTTACGGCCTGGAACTCAGCAGTCACATCCTGAGTTCCTTGGCTGGCAGGAGCCCCCCAGAGATTCCTCCTGTCTGGGCCTAACAGCTGCACTGGGTTTTTTGTCTATTTTTTCCTTTCATTGTTTCATTTTGATTTGTTTATTCTTTGTTCGCCTTCTTCTCTTTCCCTTCCCTTGATTTTTACTCTTTCTATCTCCACTTTTGTTTTTTCTTTTCTTCTGTTTCTCATTTCAACTCTCTTCTACTTTGTTTCTCTTGATTTTCTTTTCCTTAGTCTCTTTCTCTTTTCATCTTCTCTCTGATTTTTAAATGCTTTTTCCTTTTATTTTCTCTCTTATTTTTCTTTAATAGCTCTATTTTCCTGTTCCTTTTTTTCTCTTTTTAGTTATTATATTCTTTTTACCTTGTTATACCTATCCTTTGTTTCTTTTTTTACCCTTTATTAAATTCTGTTTTCACTGTTGTTTGATTGTTTGTTCTGTTTTGTTTTCCTGCATATGTTTTCTCCTCTTGCCCTACCCGACAAGAGACAGCAACCATGCTAGTATAGCTCAGCCACAACCATACCCTCTTAAGCTCCACCTACTGGACAAGAGCCAATCTCAGCTCCTGTGGCACTGTGGATTAATGTGCCAGACTGCAAAGTCATTTGAACTGCAAGATCAGCAGTTCAAGCTCACCAGCTGCTCCTTGGAAACCCTATACAAGGTCGCTATGGGTCAGAATCAACTCCATGGCACTTAACAACAACAACACACAACCTGAACAATGATAGACACCAGCCAACACCAGCAGAACACACCCTAAACTGAGTTGCACAAATGGTGAATGAAAAATGGCGCACACGGTGTCATTCTCTAATCACACCCACCAGGAGACAGTTGGTGAGACCCTAAGACCACACCAAAATAAAATCAGCAATGAAATACAAATATAATAACACCACCAATGTTTCAGAGACAACAGATGATTTTAGTTCACATGAAGAAATGAGAGTGACTCAAACAAATGACCAAGATGTACAGCCAAAAATGTTTATTAGGAAGAAAAGTTAATGGACCTACCTAAGAAAGAATTCAAAATAATGATATTTAGATACCTTCAATGGATTGACAGAAAGATCGAGGAAAGCAAAGAGAACACAGAAAAAAACCTTAGAAGAACTTAGGAAGACACAGAATAAACAGACAAAATAAATGCAAATTTTGAAACAATATAAAACCTGAAAATAGAAATCCAGAAGTTTATTTAAAAGATTTCATGAATGGACAATACATTGAAAGGGCAAAGGAATAGATTTTAATCAATAGAAGCCCTAATTAGTGACTTTGGAGATAAATCACTCAATACTACTAAACTAGAAGAACAATCAGAAAAAAGAATGAAGAAATCAGAAGAAATTCTGAGATTATATGAGATACCATGAAAAGGAATTAATTATAGTTGATCAGAGTTCCCGAACAAGAAGAGGTAATAAAACAAAAATAAAAAACCACAGAGAAAATTGTCAAAGAGTTGCTGAAGGAAAACTTCACTAACATCATGAATTATGAAAGGATAAGCATTCAAGTTGCTGAACAAAGTCCAATTAGGAAAGACACCAAAGGAAAATCACCAAGACATATCATAATCAAAATTTCCAAAACCAAAGACAAGGAAAGAATCCTGGAAGCAGCTCAGGAAAGAAATGAAAAGTTACCTACAAAGGAGAACCACAAATCAGACTAAGTTCTGATTTCTTAGGAGAAAGCATGATATATATACATAGGACTCTGAAAGAAAATATTGCCAACTCATAATCATATACCCAGCAAAGTTGTCCCACAAATACGATGAAGAAATTAGGACATTTTCAGATAAACAGAAATTAAAGGAATTTTTAATAATCAGACCACTTTACAAATAATACTAAATGGTGGACTGAAAGGACTGGAAGCCAACAACAGCAGACAATAACCTGAGATTAACATACATGACAGCACCACCCAGAACTTAATCCAGATATAATGTTGTTGTTAAGTGCTGTAGAGTTGGTTCCGATCCATAATGACCCTGTATAGGGTTTTCAAGGAGCAGCTGGTGAGCTTGAACCACCAACCTTGTGATTCAAACCAACATTGCAGTACAGCGCGTTAGCTCACAGTGCCATGCTAAGACTCACATCCAAATATAGAAGTATCCAAAGCAATACAAACTTATGAGACTAAAAATGGAAACCAAAGATATCAACTTATAATAAAGTCAATTGCAAAGCAAAAAGAGGGACTAGTGTAGATAAATAACTTCCAAATGGCCAGGATATTAGGTAGCTTTTGAGATTAAACACTCTTTTAAATGGGATACATGGAAAGGATTACAATAATTGTAATGACACGAAGTGTATGATTTGTTGAATGTGGGACTGATGATCTGATATGGAAGCCATCATTCAATTCACAATGGAAAGTAAAAGAAAAAAGAAAAGAAAGCTAGTGATGTGTTGCATTAGGCAAAGCTGCTCCAAAAGAGCTCTTTGATGTGTTCAAGAGCAAACATGTCACTTTGAGGACTAAGGTGTGCCTGATCCAAGCCATAGTATTTTCAATAGCCTCATTTGCATACAAAAGTTAGACAATGTATAAGGAAGACCATACAAGAATCAATGTATTTGAATTATGGTGTTGGTGAAGAATCTTGAAAGTACCATGGACTGCCAGAAGAACAATCAAATCTGTTTTGGAAGAAGTCCAGCCAGAATGCTCCTTAGAAGCCAGGATGATGAGAGTTTATCTTTAGTTCTTTGGACATTTTGTCAGAAAGTATCAGTCCCTGGAAAAGAACATCTTGCTTGGTAAATGGAAGATCAGTGCAAAAGAGATTCTGGCTCATAGTCTATGGTTTCTGAGTAGCTGATAGGTTTCAACTGACTGACCTTGTGGTTACCAATCCAGTGTTTATCCTACAGTGCCACACCAGGGCTCATATATATAACATACATAATATATACATACATATAAGGTTTTTAAAATCTTCCAGATGTTTCTAAGGTTTCTGATGTAACACTATGGGATGAGCACTGAACTGTGAACCACAAAATCTGCAGTTCAAACCCACCAGGAGCTCCTTGGGCACACTATGAGTCAGGAACCAACTGGACCACATTTAACAATGCAACAACACATGCTTCTAATGTACAGTTGGACTTGACATTTATTCATCTACTTTGTTGCTTCCTGAACCATGGCATGCCGCCAGTACTAGGAGAGACACACAAATGTGAATTGGTAGATTGTTTTAGTGGTCTGAAGGATATGAGTTTAAAAGCCCATGGAATGGAATTTTAAATAATACTGAATTTCTTAGAAAGTTAATCTCCTTTTCCACACTTCTACTCAAGAAGAATCTTCCATTGAATAGAAAATCCAACCAACTTTCACTTAATCACACACACAAAAATAAAAGTTAAAAAGAGAAAAAGAAAAGACAGAGAGAGAAGAATCTTTAGTTTTGTACTTATGGGTTAGCTTGTGTGCTGCTGAGGTGGGTCCAACTGACAGTGACCCTGTAGGACAAAATGCAACTGTTCCACTGGTGCTATAGGATCAGCAGTGGACTACTAACAACAAGGTCAGCAGTTCAACCCTCCAGTCCCTCTATGGGAAAACCATAAGGCTTTCTGCTCCCCTAAAGATTTATAGCCTCCAAAGCCTTATACAGGATTTGTATGTCAGATTCCACTTGACGGCAGTGGGCTATAGGGTTTCCTAGGCTGCACCATTTTGTTACACAAATAACCCACACATTACGCTTTTTTTTTTTTTTTTTTTTTTTACCAACCATGCCCTCCCTAGAGATATTTTCATAAGCATGCTATGCTAATTTTTAAAAAGCAGCCTATAAATAATTAGCACTGCATTCTTATGAAAATACTTCAGGACAGGGCACACTTAGCAAAAACCATAGAAAGCCCTTGTTAATTTCTTTAAAACCTGGTCATCTTGAGGGCACCAGATTAAACAGACCCACACAATGGCTGGAGGTTCCCTTTGACCAGCAGCAGAGCTTGGAAACCTTGTGCCACAAAGATTCCTTAACAGCTCTTTGTTGTTGTTGTTGTTGTTGTTAAGTGACGAGTTGGTTCCTACCCATAGTGACCCTGTATAGGTTTTCTGAGGAGCAGTTAGTGAGCTTGAACTGCTGACCTTGAGGTTCAAAAAATTCATTACTAAGATGGAAAAATTACTCACATATTTCGGAACTAGTTCTAATCACAAGATTTGAAATCAAAAGAGTTCGGAATTAACCACAAAATTAAAATGTCAGGAACAGGTCATTCCTCAAAAGTCAGGTTAATTGAACTTGGGTTGATCTCTAAAAATGACTTAGATTTACTATTTACAAAAGCAATGAATGTCATGTAACACTTGGGGAGGAATAGAAAGAAAGAAAAAAATATCATATCATCTATTTTTATGTTCAGACGTCCCAGTGTGGTAAAGATTAAAAAAAAAAAATTTGTTAAAAGACAAAGATGTCACGTTGAGGAATAAGGTGTGCCTGACCCAAGCTATAGTATTTTCAGTCCCCTCATGGATACAAAAGTTGGACAATGAATAAGGAAGAACAAAGACGAATCGATGCCTTTGACTAATGGTGTTAGTAAAGAATTGAATATGCCCTGGACTGTCAGAAGAAGACTGAAAGTGCCATGGACCGCTAGAAGAACAAACAGCTTTCTTGGAAGAAGTACATCCAAAATGCTCCTTAGAAATAATGATGACAAGACATTGTGTTATGTACTTTGGATATGTTATCAGGAGGGACCAGTCCCTGAAGAAGGACATCGTGCTTGGTAAAAGGGAGGATCCGTGAAAAAGAGCAAGACCTTCCATAAGATGGATTGACACAGTGGCTGCCAACAATGGGCTCAAACAGAGCACTGATTGTAAGGATGGTGCACGATCGGGCAGTGTTTGGTTTTCTTGTTCACAGAGTCGCTATGAATCAGAACTGACTTGAGGGCACGGACAAAATCACCCTTCATGGTTTGTTCTACTCAGCTTTTTCTGCTTTATTTACTCACTCTTTTCCAAGATCATTTTACATTCTAATATTTTTATCTCCCATCATCCATGGTCACAGCTTTCCTTCCTCATCGATGGTTTACAGGTTTACATTGGGTTTTACTTTAAGCTCCTGTTCTACATCTGCCCTTTATACTTACAGAATACCTGCTAGTCAAACAGTGTCTCCCCACTCATTCATTGAGTTAACTCCCACGGTAAGCAAGTTGTGCATTTGTCTATATAACATATTACCTCATGTTTTGTTGATGACACCCCAAATTTTCATGGAGAAACATGCCACGCACACACACATAACTCTAATCTCTGCTCAACAGAGAATCATTCCCACCCAGCCATAGTGACTGTTTCAGAGATGAACACAAAACCCAATCAGAGCCATTAGACTGACTTCTTCATGTTGGAACCTATTGCCAAGACATAATTTGCTTATTGCTGAGTTTGCTGGTAAGATTTAAACCCAGAAAACCTGATACTTATCTTGCCCTTAAAGAGAAAGGTTGCCTGAGAATTAAGCTAACTTCAGGTCAGTCCAAACCAGACATGTTGCCATTGAGTTGACTCGGACTCTTGGTGACTAAATGTGTCAAAGTAGACTTGTGCTCCAGAGGGTTGTTTTTTCCCTTTTATTGTGTGATAGTTTATATGGGGGAACATTAGCTTTCCACTCATTCTATCATACATCGTTTCATTGCCATAGTTACCATCCCGTCCATGCATCATCACACAACCAAAGGTTATACCCCGCAGGCCCCCACCTCTCTCCCCACGATCCTCAGCACACAGCTCCCTTCCCTCCCTAGATCTCAAGTCTTCAGCCACTCCATCTCTTCATGTCATCCTCTCTGTCTCCATCTCAGGCCTCGCTGTTTCTCTGGGTGGGGTCCCGATTTTTCTTCTTCTCCAGTGATAGTCCCAGGGGCCTTCGCTCTTAGACTGAAAGGTTAATCACATCCCTCCTTGCTATAAAATATCCACCTTTACCTTTCCAGTCCTCACAATCCATCCTGATACCAATTATTCGCCCTTGCATCACAAGAGACCCATCTGCATTTCTTTTCATCAGTCCTTCCTAGACAGGTTGGACATTACTCACTTGAGCTCCAGAGGGTTTTGATGGCTGGTTTTTCAGAAGTCTATTGCCAAGCCTTTCTTCTGAGGTATCTTTGGGTGGACTCAAACTTCCAACGTCTTATCCAAGTATGCTAACTGTTTATAGCACATAAGGGACTTTAACATAAGGTACAGATTTACATCAGGAGGTGAAGAAGATAAGACCAAACCTCCGAGAATGCCATCAGATCCTCTTGATCTAGCCATACCTAGGCACAGTGTTGCCACTGGATTTTTCAGATGTGAACCAAAAGTTTCTCTTTTTTACTTACTCCAGTTTGCTTTTTAATCCATCGCTTACAATCAAGAAAACCCTGGCTGACATGGCTCTTCCTTCACATCGTTCTGATTTTGCTCATTTTTTAAAGGCTCAAGTGCCCATCATTGGACGAATGAGTAAACAAACTTTGGTACATGCAATGGAATACTATGGAACCTTGAAGAATAATGATGAATCTGTGAAACATCTCATAACATGGATGAACCTGGATAACATTATGTTGAGTGAAAATAGTCAATCACAAAAGGAGAAATATTGTCTGCAACCATTATTGTAAAAGCTTAAGAAAAGGTTTCCTTACTAAAAGAAACATTCTTTGACAGCTACCAGGGGTGGGAAGGAGGGGAGAGTAATTCACTGACTAGAGGGTAGACATATGTTAGCTCGAGTGATGGAGAGGGCATCAACATATAAGAAGGCAATTCACAAGATGAGGGAGGTGGCAGAAGAATGATGAAGACTGGTGAAGACACTGGGAGGTATGCATGGGCCAAAAGGAATAAAGATAACTATTGATACATACACAACCTGTTCTGTGCATAGATACATGGATTGAGACATAGGCTAAGTAGGTAATGGAGGAAGAGTGGGATTCATAGATCCCACAAATATATGAGTTTGAAGAGGATATTTGTACATGAATATTTACCATTCATGCAGACACAACTAGGAGTGTGGTGGAACATACAGCAGGCAAAATGATGAAAAATTCCTAGATACTAACAAACATCCTAAAGCAATGAATTAATGGACCTGGGCACTCAGAAGCATAGTCTCAGGGGACACTAAAGTCAAATGACATAAACATAATCCACAAAGACAATGTTCTACATCCTTGTTGGGTGAGTAATATCTGGTATCTTAAAAGCTCATGGGGTGCAGTTGTTGCTCTCTCCAGGCACAGAAGAAAGAAGACTGATAAGAATTAAAGAGGCTTGGAATAAGTTAGTCCAATGGACTAATGGAAAATGTGAACATCAGTCTCCATGACTCTGAGACAAGAAGAACTAGACAGTGCCCAGCTGCCACACCCAACTTCCCTGAGAGGGGTCACATGATAAAGTGGGAGAAAATGTGGAATAGAACTCAAAATTATTTAACAAAAAATAAAAGACCAGGTTTACTAGTCAGAAGGAGACTGGAAGAACCTGACACTATGGCCCTCAACTATCCTTCAGGTCTAGAAAGAAACTCACCCTCATGGTCCAATTTTCAGCCAAGGAGTAGATAGATTTATAGGGAGGGACAACACTAGCAAGGTGTGCTTCCCATGGAATTATCAATCATTCAAAATCAAAATGGCAGCATTTTGATTTAAGAAGGGTTAGGAAGGTGGGTGCAATGCAAATAGGAACCACGGGAAGGAAGCAGGCTAACTGTTGTTGTTGTTGTTGTTGTTGTTGTTAGGTTACTTTCAAGTCAGTACCAACACATAGTGACCTTCGCTTTTGCACAACAGAACAAAACACTGCCTAGTCCTGTGCCAACCTCAAAATTGCTGCTACACTTGAACCTATTGCTGCTGCCATTGTGCCAATCCATATAGTTAGGGCTCTTCCTCTTTTTCAATGATCCTCCACTTTACCAAGCATGATGTCCTTCTCCAGGGACTGGTCCCACCTGATAATATGGCCAAAGTATGAGAGACAAAGTCTCACCATCCTGGCTTCTAGTGAACCTTCTGGCTGTACTTCTTCCAATACAGATTTTTTTGTTCTTCTGGCAGTCCATGGTGCCTATAATATTCTCCTCCAACATCATGACTCAAATGCATCAATTCTTCTACTAGCTTCTTTATTCACTTCCAACTTTCACTTGCATATGAGGTTATAGAAAATACCACGGCTTGGGTCAGGAGCACCTTAGTCCTCAAACTGACCTCTTGGCTTTTGAACTTTTAAAGAGGTCTTGCGCAACGATTTGTCTACTTTGATTTCTTGATTGCTGCTTCCAGGAGTGTTGATGGTTGATCTGAGCAAAATGAATAGGATATGTGAGAGGATAATATCCATTCACCTACAAAGAAGATAAGTTACTACAGCTATTAAGTTAATACAACTATTGTTGCCTGGAGGGAATTGTAAATATAAAGCTAAAACAAAGTGAATGATTCCTTAAATGTGGACAATTTTGTCTGTAAACCTTTACTCAATTCACAATAAAAGTGTTCTAAAATAGTCTCAATTTCAAGTGTTTTCTCCTCCAAAGGTATTCCCCAATCATGCCAGTCTTCACCTTGCTCGCTCTTTCTTCTGAGCACGTAGTGTTCCATCCATAAACAATTTCATTTGTTTGGCCTACTGTGATCTTTTTATGAGTTTCAGCTCGCCCTGTCTGATGGATCTTTTGTATTCACTTCAATACATACAACAGGGTTTAGTACAAAGTGATGGTTGGTGGTGGTTATGTGATGTGGAGTCAATTTAGAATCAGTGACCCTGTATAGGGTTTCCAAGACTATAAATCTTAATGGGAGCAGAAAGCCTCATCTTTCTACACTACCAGACCTCAGTACACAGTACATAGTTGCTGTTGTTAAGTGCTGTTGAGTCAGTTCAGATCCATAGCAATCCTGTATAGGGTTTCCGATGAGCAGCTGGTGAGCTTGAACCACCAACCTTGCAATTCAAACAGCTTTGTAGTCTGGCACATTAACCCACAGCACCGCACCAGGACTCCATAGTACATAGTTGTTGTTGTTGTTGTTAAGTGCCGTCGAGTCGGTTTCAACCCATAGCGACCCTGAACAGGGTTTCCGAGGCTGTAAATCTTTACGGGAGCCTAAAGTCTCGTCTTTCTCCCGCGGAGCAGCTGGTAATTTCGAACTGCTGATCTTGCGGTTCACAGCCCGATTCATAACCACTATGCTACCAGAGCTTCATATAGTACATAGTAGGTGCTCCTTATTTATAAATATCTTTAGCTCATTTTGAAGAAAATTTCATACAATGAGAACCCATAGTACATAGTAGGTACTCCTGTTGTTGTCGTTGTTGTGAAGTGCTGTCGAGTCGGTTCTGACTCATAGGGACCCTGTATAGGGTTTCCGAGGAGCAGCTGGTGAGCTTGAACTGTCGACCTTGCAGTTCAAACTGCTTTGCAGTCTGGCGCATTAACCCACAGAGCCACACCAGGACTCCAGATACTCCTGTAGGTACACTCTTTATTGTATGACATTTTCTCCAAAATGGCCTAAAGATATTCCTTATCTGTAGAGCAATTGGAAGGGGCCCAGATGCTAGCGGACTTTTCAAACACAATATTGTGAGTTTCTGTTATTTACCTATCATGACCCCCAAAGAGTATCTACTTGAGTCTCTGAAGAAGTTCCCCCCAAATAAAGCCCTCAATTCCAGAAGGCATTGATGAGCAAAACGAAGTAAAAAGTGGAGGTCAAAGCATCAGCAGCACTAAGGTAGTAAAGACTAGGGTAGAAGATTTATGAGCGTCAAGTGAACTGATCATTGTGGCTGCTAAGTGCTGTCAGGTAGATTCCGAGGAGCAGCTGGTGTGTTGGAACTGCCAACCTTGTGGTTCGCAGTCCAGTGCTTATCCCATCAGGACTCCTGCACGTAATATACTAAATCCCAAGTCTGGAATGCATAAGTATCCACTATCCGCAGCCATGGAGCAGAGAAGCTTCCCTCTACAGGAGAAGGCAAGGCAGATAAATTATGCTACCTGTGGACTGCTCACTACCAAAAGAAATCAGGTCAGAATTGAGCCAAGCACACCCAGTTATCGCCATTCTATGTACAACCAAATATGTCACTCTACTTCCCCAAAGAAGGGAGTGTCACACATGAGTTCCCTCTATTGAAGGAGACATGAAGAGTATGGAGGAGGCCGTCCCATCCCTGGACACATACTTCCAAGCCATTTCCCTGAGTCATAATTCAAGAGCATGTAGCTGATGGTTGCTAATTATATCAATTTATATGCCCAGTGATAGAAAATAATTCTCAAAGAGATTTTGTGGGGATGGTCCAGAGAGTGGTGGTACAATTGAGAAGTAGACACAGGACCATTTTGCTTAACAGTTTCACTTTTTTCACCATTTCAGTTTTGCCTTCTGCTCGTTGGAAGTTTCCTTTCTAAATCATTCATTTTTATGCTTTTTGAGACTATGCTGAAGTGGAATTTTATGCTTCAGAAATAGAATTGATGAATCATAGAAAGTATAATTGACAAAGAATTGGCATGTTTTTCACACTTCTTTTTTCTGCTTAAACTGAGTAAGATTAGTGTCTGACATGGATTATTTTTTCAATAATAGGGAAGGCTATGTTGGCAACAAAAATCACAAACTAGCAACATTATAAACTTGCCTAATCATTTGCTAGAAGAAAAATTTTAACTTGAAACCACTCTTGGCCCAGCAAACCAAGGACTTGAGTAATAATTACAGCTAAAATCACCAAACATCCACTTTTTCTCAGATAGAGAAATCGGATCCTCTAGGATTCTGAGAGGGAAAAGCAAAAACGTTAGGGAAAGACCTTACATAGTAACCTTTCTGTAAAGCTTGGATGACACAAGTGAGTTTGCAAGACATTCAAGTCACATGCCATTAATCAGAAATGACAGTCTTTATTCACATATATTTGACTGAAGCTGCATAATTTTAGACTCCAATAGGTCTAGATAAATGACCCTAAGTATTGTCAATTTTTCAAATTGACAACGATGGATGATGGAGGAAAAAAAATGAATGCTGAAAAGGAACCCTGAAATAAACATGAAAATCAGTTGCATTGCTTTTTGGGGGTGGGGGGAATTGGAGACATTCTTCTTCAAGATTTCTCCCTTTTCTTAGCATCTCTATTATATTCAGTTTATTCATCTGGGCATTGACAAACTCTCCATTTTACAACTCAAATTGTCAATGAAAAACTGACACTGATTTAGTTAGGATTGTTCAAATTGTCAGAAGAAAAGATAATAATGACTAATTAAAAAATTCACCAACTGTTTTCTGAGCCTGTTAAGTGCCATGTATTATTCTAGATAGATGTTAAAACAGGTATGGTTTTTACTCTCGGGAAGAGCATATTTTAGTGGAGCAACTCAACCAGTATACAAATAAACACATAAATAAATGAAATCTTTTCAGAAAATTCTAAATTTCGAAAAGAAAATAACAAGGAATGATTGAATAGAACGTGATATAGAATGGGGATTGCCAAGGAAGCAATCTCTGAGAATATGACAACTTTGATGAATAGGAGTCAGTTTTGCAGAGAACATACTGTTCAAAGAAAACAGCAAGTGCAAAGGCCCTGAAGAAGTAACAAGTTTGTCACATGGGAAGAACAAAAAGGAAACCAACATTGGCTCTACTAAGAAAAGAGTATTAAGGCAGAGAAGTAGTCATAAGCCACATGATACAGCATCAATAACAAACATGCAGGTCATTATCAAGAATTTGAGTGTTAGCCTTTTTGTTGTTGTTGTTGTTAAGTACGATTGAGTTGGTTCTGACTCATAGCGAACCTGTATAGGGTTTCTGAAGAGCGGTTGGTGAGTTTGAACCACTGACCTTGCAGTTCAAACTGGACTTGCAGTGCAGCACATTATCCTGCAGCTCCAGAAGGAAGTCCCAGTCTCTTTGAAATAATTCTTACAAACCTTTGGACTCCTAGAGCAAATCATTATACCTGACAAACCACCTTTGCATTATTGCACAATATCCTCGCAAAGGAAAAGTTACCATTGCCTTTCACAGATCAATTTACAATGTAACATTAATACATCTTATGTTATATGATCCTGCATGAAAGGTGAGGCTTTCTGCTCCCGCAAAGATCTTGAAAACTCTACACAGGGTCACTATGAGTTGAAACCACTCAACAGCACTTAACATCAACAACAACATGTTATATGATAATTAAGAGGCTACGAGATGGAAGAAAACAATGATATTTCAGATCCACCAGATCCACACACATAAATGTGTTAATAACAAAATAAGGAAACTCATAACAATTACAAACCTCCCTTCTACAACTGGTCACCTGGTTGGAGTAGATATTTAGAACTGCTTTCTTCACTGCCCATTCAATATCCCCTTTGCGCTCAGCACACACCTTAGCTGGTCATGATTCTTTCCTGTTGTGATGAAATATCATTATTGAAGATTCTGGGCTCTGCCTGAATTGGGTTGATGAAGTTTTCCATTAATTTAATGAGGCTTTCTACTCCCACAAAAGATTTAAAGCCTTGGAAACCATTTACAGGGTCAGATTGAGTCGAAACCGATTTGATGGCACTTAACAACAATAGCAATAACAACAAGGGATGTCAGTTTCTTTGTACTACTATAACAAAAACACTACAAGTGCATGGCTCTAAAGAACAGGAATTTATTGACTAAAATTTGGGTGGCTAGAAGCCCAAAGCAGTGCTTTGGTAGGGTTGAGTTCTCTTTCTGTAAATTCTAAGAGAACGTTGTCTTTTTCACTTTCTGCAGATGCAAGCATTTCTTAGCTTTCCTGGACTTTGAGAGGGGTCCTCATAGTGCATCTGCACCCTGGATTTCTCTTACCATATCTGTGTTGTTGTTAAGTGCCATCAGACAGTTCTGGCCCATAGCGAACCTGTACAGGGTTTCCGAGGAGCTGCTGTTGAGCTTGAACTCCAATTTTGCAGTTCAAATCAACTTTTCAGTCTAGCACATTAACCCACAGCACCACACCGGGACTCCATGACTGTACTCTCCTTTATAAGCTACTACACAGAAGGACATTAGATTTAGGACGCATCCTATTGCTGTTGTTAAGTGCCATCAAGTCGGATCCACAGCAATGCTCTATAGGGTTTCCAAGGAATGGCTGGTAGGTTTGAACTGCCAACCTTGAGGGTAGCAGTCCAGTGCTGATCCTACAGCACCATACCAGGAGTATGACCACATTAACCAACCCAATTTCCAAACAGGGTCGCATTCACAAGTATGGTGGTGGTGGTTATAGGTGTTAATATTTCCACACAGAAATTTGAGGGACACAATTAAATCCGCCACAGTCCCTAAAGTTCCCCCACACTGTAGCCCATTATCAGTGTTTTCCTGTTTTCCCAGATACATGAAAGGAACAAATTCACAGATGGACCATATCATTTCCATCAAGGGAAACGTGAGCATTTTTCTCCATAGTGGATACTGGCATGATTTACAAAGTCTATGTCATATGTTTATCTGCATTTTTAATTCATTTTTCTTTTTCTTTTTTGATAGGTAATTGTTTGAAACTGCTTTTGTTGGTGCCATTGAGTCATTCTGCTACACACAAGATCACTATGATTTGGCACCTAACAATAACAACTTCTTACTAATTCCCCATGGAAAATAATTCCTTAGGTGACCAGAGAGAAGGTTCTGATAGACAGCGGTTCTCAAACAACTATTCATTCAGTCCTTCATTTCAAGTTTATTGATTAACTACTATAGAACTATTAGAAATACAATAGTGAATAAAATAGCCACAAGGAGAAAAAAAACAACAACCTCTCATTCTGAAGCATATAATCTAAAGGAGAAATTACCTGTGTGTTACCATAAAATCGTAATTGCTTCCCAACTAAAGCTTTTCACTGTGCTTACCGGTCTACCCTTGCTATCATTTCCCCGAACAAAAACAAAAGGACAAAGACACATCTGCTAAAGTCCTCAAACAAAAAAATTTAAAGTGTATCTGATACAGGCATTTATTCATTTGATGTTGCTGTTAATTGCCATCGAGTCAGTTCTGACTCATAGCGACCCTGTATAGTGTTTTTGAGGAGCAGTTGGTGAGCTTGAACCGCCAACCTTGCAGTTCAAATCAACCTTGCAGTCCAGTGCATTAACCTGAAGTGCCCCATCAGGATTCATATTACATGGCAAAATTGGTTTATCAATGTCTTAAAGTCAATTATAGATTATTTCAAATATTGATTAAATTGCTTATTAATTATTATAATTATTTTTAAATCAAAGCACTACAAGGAAGCTAAAAACCAATGAATAATACATGGTGCCTGCCCTCTATGTGTCTACAAATACACCAAAGATTGAAAAGCAAAATCAAAAGCTGAGAAACAGTAAAAGACGGAGGATGAGCAGAATAGAGTTGTTTCCAGTGTCAAGGTTCGAAATCAGAACACTGGTATTATTGCCTAGAGGAGTCGTATTTAAATCTCACTTTATAGCATAGTCAAACAGAAGGCATGTTACCTAGATCCAGTGGCAGAAAAGGAAGCAAGCTAGATAGAGGAACTAGGAGGCAGGGAAAATAGAGAGACATGTTCCTAAAGCATCTCCTATGAGCAGCATTCATAGAGAGTCTCTCTGTGTTTGTTTAGTTTAAAAATATACTTATTTAGTCTTAACTTTTTATAAATAATTTCTCTGCGTCTAGAATCCTAGATGACACTATTCTACTTTAAGCCTTTCAAATATTCCATTGCCTTCTGGCTAGCATTGTTTCTGACAAGAAGTCAGTTTTACTCCTCCTTTGGTCTGTTGTATATAATGTGAGACACATACAAGAGGGATTCAAAAAGTTCATGGAAAATTTTCATTATGTTTTTTGTGTGTTTTTTTTAATTTAAAGTTTTTATTGTGGATTGAGTGAATGAAAGTTTACAGGGCACATCATTAGTTTCACATTCAACAATTCATATAACTTGTTTCATTACATTGATTATAATCCCCTCCATATACCATCAGTTAAAAGTATTTATCTTTATCCACTTTAG
>NW_006408573.1:166031-173860 GCF_000296735.1 Chrysochloris asiatica
AGATTTCTTGCTTCTGCCACAAATTCCCCCAGCTGTGAGCCTTCTAACCTTCTAAGTATTCTTTTATATGTGGTTCAGAGTTCTGGGACCAGCCCCTGAGCCTGCTTGGTCAGGTATTCTGTGTTGTTGTTGGCGGAGCTCTCTGCTATACGTCCACCCGATCCGCCATCTTGTTTGTTCCTTTTCTCATTATGTTTTAATTCAATTTCCCCACAAACTTTTTGAAGCCCCCTCATATAACCCCAGAGGAATCTGGTGGTAGGATTGGTGGTGTGAGACCTGCTTCATCAGATTCAGATAGGTCCACGTCAGACACAACACAAATGGGATAGCAGCTTCCCAAGAAACCTGAGAAACTGAAAATAGTGTTGTGTGGTATAATAATGAATATAAAATAGCAATAAAAAATACATGAATTTGTATTGTGCATCTACTGTCATGTATAGTACAGGTTGTCTACCAATAGGCATTTTGATCCCCACTGACTAAAGTTACAAATGCCTAAAATGTATGGTCCCAGGTTCTGTGGCAACTAGGTGTAATCTATATCTCATATGAGAGAAATTAATTTTCCCTCCGTTTCTGACTTCAATATAGTAACCATCTTATGACTATGAGGTAAAAAGTCTTAGTGTGAAAAATGAAAAGACTGTGGATACCAAAATGCATAAACAGAATAAACTAAGATTCTATATGCCCAGTAAAACAACTATGTTAACCCTAGAACCAGTAACTTCCAGCTATCTTATTATGAGAGAGAAGTAAATGTATTCAGTTTTTTTTCCAGGATGCGTGTAGTTTTCTCTTAGCTTTAGCTCAAATCAACCAGACATCATCAAGGCAACAAATACGTCAAATTGGCCAGGTGCTCCTATGAAGACTCTGTAACAGAAAGCAAAGGATGAATACAAATAGCAGGAAAGTTTAAATAAACATTAAAAAATGAATCATAGGTAAAAAATTAAATGTCCAGCTGGAATAGTCATAGACGTCTTTGTGGAAGAAAAAGCATTTAAAATAGATGTTTATGACCCCCAACATAATTCAGGCAAGGTACAGTTATAAGTGCTATAAAGAAATGTCTGAATGATTTGGTGTCAACTTGCAAAAGGGATATCTATGTATGCGGCACTACTCATGGCACTGTAGAACACAAAGAGAAAAGTAAAACATATTCACTGTCCACGGGCCACTGAAAATCTTTACTGATAGTTTTCAATGCTAATACATTCAGAACAAGAACATTTTTTAATGTGTCTGGGTTTTTTTGTTTGTTTGTTTCAAAAAAAAAAAAAAAAAAAAAAACAACTATCACGTGTCCTTTTCCTTGGATCTGAATTCTGAGAAGTGAGTTCAACAATTTCCTGGAAAGATTTGTTGACATCTGTGGTGAATTGAATAGTGTCTCATCAAAAATCATGTATATCTTACTGGATTTAAGATAGAGCCTAAATCCAATGACAGGTGGCGTTGGAAGAGGAGAGGATACAGAGAGCAACACAGAGAAGAAGGCAATGCCATGAGGAAGGAGATATTGGAGTGAGTGTTGAATCACCAAACCAAGAAATGCTAATGATAACCAGAAACTAGGAAAAAGGCATGGGATGGTTTCTCCTTCAGAAGGAACCATTCCTACTGATATTTTTTAAGTTCTGGCCTCCAGAAGTAGGGAAAAATAATTTATAGGGTTTCTTCAAACCATCAAGTGTTCCTGGAAGACCAAGAAAACCAATACAGCATCTCAGTGGTTGGTTTCCTGTTTGACAGCTGCGGCTTGTAGTACCTTAGTAAGCTTCTCTGACATCCAGTGAGGTACAAACACACTGTCTGTAATTAGGGCTGAATCTCAGCCTTCAGGGTGCACTCTCCCAAATTGATTCCTTCCTGCATTTTTCAGAGTTCTTGTTCCTTCTTAGTAGTCAATCTTGTTTCTAGTTAAAACTCTTATATAGTAAAACCTTCCTGACTCACATCACGGCAGTGTCTGTGTCTGACTAGATGCTGACTGTTATGCACACTGTTTTATACCCACATCCCTCATACCTTACTGGAGTGTTGTGTAGGTCACTAACATAACATAACGGCTCTAAGTGATGACAACTTAATTTTAACTAAATTCTCTTAGCTATCTAGCACTGTCATAAATTAAAGACCACAAGTAGATGGCTTTAACAAACAATAATTTATTCTTTCACAGATTAGGTGACTAGAAGTCCAAATTCAGGGTGCCAGTTCTTGGAGAAGTCTTCCTCTCTGTGTCACTTCTAAGGGAAAGTTTTTATCTGCCTTCAGTATCTGTGGACCCAGCATTCCTTGGAGATCTCTTCGTGTCTGGGCATCAGTCTTTCTCTTGGTCTAGGAGGTTCTCAGCACAGGGACTCTGGGTCCAAAGGATGCTCTCCACTCCTGGTTCTTCTTTCTTGGTAGTTGACAGGTCGCTTCTTCTCTACTTAATTATCTTGCCTTTAATCTTTTTAAGATAAAGGTGATGCAGGCCAAACACCAGAGCATGAGGGTGCATGTCCACACACCTCTGCCCACACTGTTGACACTATGCAAAAACTTCATTGTTTGCGTCCTGTCTTGCACCATTGGACTTTTATGTATTTGGTCCCCTGAAAGCAGCTTTTCGAGGATGAAGACTCATCTCTGATGAAGAAGTGAAGACAGCAGTGCATCGTGGCTTGCAGCTCAGCCTAACATGTGGTCAAAGTGTATTGAAAAGCAAGATTATGTCAAAAATGATGTATTTGTATTTTCTAAAAGTTGATTAAAATAAAGTCTACAGCCAGAGTGCAGACAATTTTTGATTCACCATTGTACGTCATTACAAAGCTGACTAAATTACTGAATATCATGGCTCTGCCAAGTTGACATATATTTTGGGGGACACAAGTCACTCAATGACATAAGAATTTATTGAGTCTATTTGACCCTCCAACCACTTCTTTGCCAGTTTGTCATACTGTGGTGGCTTGTGTGTTGTTGTGATGCTGGATGCTATACCACTAGTATGTTAAAAACCAGTAGGAGCACCAATTGTGGACAGATTTCAGCAGACCTTCCAGACAAAGACAGAGTAGGAAGAAGGAGAGTTGGACTTGCTGTTGTTGTTGTTGTTGTTAGGTCGCTGGTGAGTCTACTACAATTCATAATGACCCTGTATAGGGTTTCCAAAGAGTAGCTGATGGGTTTGAACTGGTGACTTGATCACATTCCAATGGTTAGCCACTGCAAATAATTATGAATAGCAACCAATCATTGTCAAATATAATAATGGAAAATGAGAAATGAGCCCCTCAGGTTTGAAGGCACTCAAAATATGAGTGGGAAGAACTGCCTTTTCTAAGTAGAGCTAACCATAACGACATGCATGGAGCAAAGTTTTCAGGGTCTTCATTTGCCGACGGGGCACAACTCAATAAGGAGAAAGAATTGGAAACACCCATGAATAATCATAACATGGAATACAAGAAATGTGCATCTAGGAAAGTTGGAAATTATCAAAAATGAAATGGAATGCATTTTTGCCTATATTCTGGGCATTAGTGAACTGACAGGAATAGGTATTGGCCATTTGGAATCTGACACTCATATGGTTTGGAGTCCTGGTGTGGCACTGTGTGGTTCAAACTCACTAGCCACTCCTTTGAAACCCTATACAGGGTGGGTATGGGTTGGAACTCACTTAATCACATGTAACAACAACAACAACAATCATATGGTTTACTATTCTGGGAATATCTAACTAAAGAGGAATGATTTTGTATTTATCAAAACGAGAATTTCAAGATCTATATTGACATACAGTGCTCTCTATAATGGAATAATATCCATGTGTAGACAGAAGACCTGATATTGATCAAACATGCAATCAAGACGCATTAATAATTACTGGTGATTGGAATTAGAAAGTTGGAAACAAAGAGGAAGGATCAGTAATTGTAAAATATGGTCTTAGTTATAGAAATGATGAAGATTGTATCATAGAATTTTGCAAAACTAATGAGTTATTAATTGCAAATACCTTTTTTTAACAACATAAATGGGGACTATACAAATGGACCTCACCAGGTAAATACACAGGAATCAAATTGACTATATCTATGGGAAAAGATGATGGAGAAGCTCTGTATCACCAGCCATAACAAGGTTGAGGGCAAACTGTGGACCAGGTCATCAAATGCTTGTATGCAAGTTCAGGCTGAAATTGAAGAAAGTTAAAACAAGTCCATGAGGGCCAAAATATGACCTTAAGTATATTCCACCAAGAACAGATTTCATGCATTAGACATTAATGACCGAAGACCAGTTGTGAGCTGCTGTGGGAAGATATCAAGAACATCATCTGTGAGAAAGCAAAGGTCATTTTAAAATACAGGAAAGAGTCTTTCTCTTCGCCATCTTCCCTGTTTCTAGGGCGCCACAGCCATGAAGGTTGAACTGTGCAATTTCAGCGGATACAAAATATACCCCGGACACGGGAAACGCTATGCCAGGACCGACGGGAAGGTTTTCCAGTTTCTTAATGCAAAATGCGAATCTGCATTCCTTTCCAAGAGGAATCCTCGGCAGATAAACTGGACTGTCCTCTACAAAAGAAAGCACAAAAAGGGGCAATCGGAAGAAATTCAAAAGAAAGGAACCCGCCGTGCAGTCAAATTCCAGAGAGCCATCACTGGTGCATCTCTTGCTGATATAAGGGCCAAGAGAAACCAGAAGCCTGAAGTTAGAAAGGCTCAACGAGAACAGGCCATAAGGGCTGTCAAGGAAGCAAAAAAAGGCTAAGCAAGCATCTAAAAAGACAGCAATGGCTGCTGCTAAGGCTCCCACAAAGGCAGCACCTAAACAAAAGATTGTGAAGCCTGTGAAAGTTTCTGCTCCCCAAGTTGGTGGAAAGCGCTAAGTTGGCAGGCTTTAAAGTAAAGACTCAACTGTAAAATAAATAAATAAATAATAAAATAAAATACAGGAAAGAAAAGAGGGGGAAAAAATAAAACAGCAAAGTGGTTGTCAGAAGAAACTCTGAAATGTGCTCTTGAGTGTAGAGAAGCTAAAACAACTGGAAGAAATGATGAAATAAAAGAGCTGAACAAAAAGTTTCAAAAGGCAGCTCAAGAAGACAAAACCAAGTATTATAATGAATTTTGCAAACACCCGAAGCTAGAATACCAAAAGCGAAGAACACACTCAGCATTTCTCAAGCTGAAAGAACTGAAGAACAGAGTCCAGCCTTGAGTTGCAATATTAAAGGATTTTATGGGCAAAATATCGAATAATACAAGAATAAAAAAAAAAAAAAAAGTGGAAGGAATACACAGTTGCTATACCTAAAAAAAATCGCTGATGTTCAGCCATTTCAAGTGGCCCCATATAATCAAGAACCAATGATACTTAGAGAAGTGGTCCAAGTAGCATTGAAGGCCTTGGTGAAAACAAGGCTCAGGAATTAATAAAATAGAAATTGAAATGTTTCTATTAACTAATGCAAGTCTGAAGGCACTCACTCATCTACCCTAAGAAATTTAGAAGACAGCTACCTGGCCAACTGATTGGAAGTGATCTATTATTTGTACCCATTACAAAGAAAAATTACCCAAAGGAAAGTGGAAATTATTGGACAATATCATTAATATCACATGCAAAAAAATTTGCTGAAGATAATTCAAAAACAGCAACACATCAACAAGGAGCTGCCAGAAACTCAAACCAGAGTCTGAAGAGATCGTGAAGTGAGAGATATCATTGCTGACATCAGATGTACCTTAGCTGAAAGCAGAGAATAGCAGAAAGATGAAACAGATTCAGAGGATGGTCCTGGAACTCTGAACTTCAGATAAAGGGATAAATAAGGATTAAGGACTTACCAGGAGTAAGATTTGGAACTAAAGCAAGAAAGGAGGTGACTTGTGATTTGGGCTGGGCTATGTGTTCTGCCACAACCATTTTGATTGGGAGTGAGTGGATAGAGGGACAAGAAAACACTCCCAGGACAGAAACCAGCCAGAGACCTGCAGAAACAGGGGTGTAAGTGTTTTGTTGTTGTTGTTGTTGTTGTTTTCTTTCTTCTTTCTATTTCTTTCCCTTTGCTTTGTCTACTCTTCTCCATGCTGGTGGCTAGAGGGGAGACCTGTATGAGCAGACACCCCAGGGAAGATCCTACATCACCTATGGAAGGTGTTCTGACATGCTAAAGGATTGGCACTGATCTGCACTGTGTAAATGGATCTATGATGTACAGAATCCTGGGTGTACAATCGAAGTGGGAGGAGACAACATGAAGAGACTGCTACAGGAGTCTATTACACAGTGGGTCAGGCCAGCCTGGGCTGGTTCTCATTAGAAGAAACAACTGAATGGACTTGAGGGGAGGGAAAAGAAAACAAAAGGCTTGTGTTAGATCCCAGAGGTAAAGTAGGAACATTGTGAAATTTCTCACACTGAATAAAAGAGTTTAGTAGGTGGCACTGAAGATTTCCTAATATTTTCCTTTTTTTTTTTTTCTTCCAGTTTTATGGTCATTATATATTTTTTTCATCCTTTGGTTTTTATAAGTTTCAACTTTCATTTTAAGTCTTGATTTTTGGTCCTCCTTCTATCTTGTGGGAGCTCTTCTTGTCTCATCTGACAAGAGTCAGCAATTGTCACCATACAGCCAAGCTACTACTGCACCCCCTAAGACCCCAACAATTTGGTAAGCATCAATACCAGCTGCTATACACCAGAGCAGCATCTACAACCACCACCTGCTAAAAAAAAACACTCTGAATTTAGCTGTAAGAACAGTGAACAGAGGAGTCCATCTCCTGATCAAATCAACCAGAAGGCAATTAGAGAATGCTTAAGAATACACCAGCATACATTCATCTAATTAATATAAATACAACAACACCACAATGCACAAAAAGCAGCAGAAAATTTCTGCTCACATGAAGAAAGAAGACAGAATAGCTCAATCAAACAACCAAGAGGAAGAACTAGAAATGGCATTGGAGAGAGGACAGGCTTGGAAGTTACCTGAAAAATAATTCAGGAGAATGATATTGAGGTGCATCCTAATATTCCACAAAAAAGTCAAGTAAAATAAGGAATAAGTCAGGAAAGTGCTACAGGAACAAAAAACCAAAATAGATACAGCATTATAGACGATACAAAACCTTCAAACAGAGACCCAGATGATCAATAATAAAATATCAGAAATGGATGATACAATAAAAGGGCAAAGGAGTAGAATTGAAGGGATGGAAACTAGAATCAATGAGCTTGAAGATATATCTCTCAATACTATTAAAATAGAAAAATAATCCGAAAAAATATGAAAAAATCCTAAGGTTCATGTGGACAACAAGAAGAGGAATAACCTATGTTTGATTGGAATTCCAGAACAGGAGGAGATAAAGAAAACCACAGAAGAGATACTCAGATAGCTGCTAGAAGAAATTTTCCTCTACATCTTGGGAGATGAGAACGGCTTTCTAAAAGCTGACCAGACCCCGGCCAGGATAGACCCCAAAAGAAAATCAGCAACACATGTCATAAACAAACTTTCCCAAATCAAGACAGAAATCCAGAAAGCAGCTGGGGGAAAAGGAAAGCCAATAAGATTAAACTCTGAATTGTCAGCAGAAACCATGCAGGCAAGAAGGTAACAGGGAGGCATACCCAAAACTCTGAAAGGAAAAAAACAGCCAACCAAGAATCATATACCCAGCAAAGTTGACAATTAAATATGACGGTGAAACAGAAGACTAGAGCAGAGAGTGAAGCATCCAGCTGATATGAAGTGAGGAGAGATGCACAAGAACACCCACACTTGCAGATAACACCCA
>NW_006408573.1:174630-176134 GCF_000296735.1 Chrysochloris asiatica
AGGACTGTAATCATTCCAATGAAATAAAATACAATAGGATGAATGTAAAGCTGTTGTTCTTCCATGTAAACTATCACTCAACTCACAATAAAAACTTAAAAAATATATATGATGGTGAAATCAGAACATTTCAGGATAAACAAAAATTAATGGATTTTCTAAAAGCCAAGCCAGTGGTTCAAAACATACTAAAGGGAGTTATTTGGACTGAGAACCAACAAAAGCAAACAACAACCAGATATTGAAATATGTGGCAATACCACCTACAACTCAGACCAGAGATGGAAGAGTCTAGAGCATTAAAAAAAAATACAAAAATGAAATTAGGGGTTCTGGGAGGTTAGTCTATGATCAGGAAAACTACAAAGTGAAAGAAGGGAAGAGTATAGTAACAGAGATCCAGATGAGGAGGAGGCCAGATGGATCTCAGGATAAAACAGACAGTTTTAAAATTAGAAAGAAACTAATAAAATATAGGGTGGGTAATCATAATGAAAATACATCTTCACATCCAATGAAAAAATGGAAAATCCAATGCGATTATGGAAACATTAAAACTATGAAGAAATTGACAAGAAAAAGCACAAAAAGAATGCAAAACAAAGAAACCAGCAGCACCACACACAAACAAGAAATAGTATAATGATGCAATTAATCCATACTTGATAACTATATTGATGATCAATGGCTTAAATGAACCAGTCAAGAGACACAGACAGAGTAGCAGAATGGATAAGAAAACAGGATCCTCAGTCTGACTCATTACTACAAGAACAAGCAAGTTGCTCACCCAGGAGATATCAAGGCAAGTGGTTGGGTCCCCTCAGGGCAAACCCCCTTCCAAGACTAAGACTCAATGAGAATAAACAAGCAGACATGTGCTCGGATTGGTGACCTTATTCGTCACTGATAAGGGGAAGTGAGGGAAAAACAGCAATGAAGCTTTGAGCTAAGCCCTACAACATTCAATAGACTCCTGTGAACCCGGGTGGAAACCTGGTTGGCCAGCAGTGTGGCAAGGCCTGGAGACTCTTGGGCCCAGAGTCAGTGACATAGCCACAGAGGACTAGAGTGGAGAGTGAAGCATCCAGATGATAATAAGAGAGGGTATATGCACAAGAACACCCACACTTACAGATAATACTCTCTTGACTTCAATGATTGTATGATCAGAACTCAACTAGAAGAAGAAACAAGAGGAAAAAAAGAGTAAGTAATCTGATACAATTTGATGAACTTGACCTAAACCTATGAATGCAGTAGCTCAAAACAGGGACCAAATCTTTAAAGCAAAGATCATTCCCACCCCCTCCATACACAGAGTAGACAAGGATGGGCAACTTGGACATTGGCTACCCAAAATGGGGGTGCAGGGGGTGCTACAAAGGCAAGAAGTGACTGACTTACAAGCTTTCAAGAGGGAGCCTAGATCCAGAGGACACAGAGGAAGGTAGAATCTCCACTGAGTAGTATCCAATCTGTCTGAGTGGGGCTCATGAAAGGA
>NW_006408573.1:193302-194390 GCF_000296735.1 Chrysochloris asiatica
TCAAGAAAGTAGGACTTGAAGGGCAATTCCTCAATGTAATTAAGAGCATATATATAAAACCAACAGCCAGCATCGCATGATTCTCAACAGAGAGAAACTAAAGTCTTCCCTTTGAGAACCAAAACCAGACATGGATGCCCTTTGTCACCATCCTATTCAACATCATGTTGGAAGTCTTAACCACAGCTTTAAGGCAAGATAGGGAAATTAAAGGCATCCAAATAGGCAAAATACATTAAATGGAGAAGAGACGGTGGTGGTGCTTGTGGTGCTTGTGGAGTCAGTTCTGATTCATAGCGACCCTGCATAGGGTTTCCAAGGCTGTAAATATTTACAGTAGAAAGCCTCATCTTTCCCTCATGGAGCAACTGGTAGTTTTGAACTGCTGACCTTGAAGTTAGCAACCCAACTCGTAACCACAATACTACCAGAGCTAGTCTCTTCAACAAATAGTGCTTGCAAAACTGGAAATCAATTTGCAAAAAATTACACAAGATCCATAGACAAAAACTAACTCAACATGGACCTAAATGTAAATTACAGAACTATAAAGATCGTCAATGAAAAAATAGGGACAAATTTAAGGACTCTAATACAGGGCATATACAGACTAACAAACATGGCAAAAAACACACAATATTGGACAAAACTGATGACTGGGACATACTGAAAATAAGAAACTTATATGTATCAAAAGATTTCATCAAAAGGGTAAAACAGGAACCCATAGACTGGGGGGGAGGGGGGGGAAGAGTTTTTGCAATGACATATCAGACAAGGGACTAATCTCTAAAATTTATAGGAAGCTACAACATCTCTGGAAGGAGCTCTGGTAGCGTAGTGGTTACGAATTGGGCTGCAAATCTTAAGGTCAGCAGTTCAAAACTACCAGCTGTTCCGTGGGAGAAAGATGAGGTTTTCTGCTCCCGTGAAGATTTATAGCGTTGGAAATCCTGTGCAGGGTCGCTATGAGTCAGAACTGACTCCACGGCTCATAACCACCACTACCACAACATCTCTGGAGTCCTGGTGTGGTGCTATGGGTTAATGCGCTAAACCTCAAAGTCATTTTGATCTGCAAGGTCAGC
>NW_006408573.1:195465-209187 GCF_000296735.1 Chrysochloris asiatica
AAGTTGTAGATAGTCCCCATCTGACCTAGCTTGGATAATTTGCAGACCAGGTCTCAATCAGATGAATATAAAGAATTTTGATACAAGGAGCAAGCATAAATTGCCACAACTTTATGAACTGGACCTTTGCTTATGGAAGTAGTTGCTCAAAATTCCAACCAAAAGGGAAGGAGTCTTCATATCAAAGATCAAGCTTGCCTTTAATCAAACTTGCCCAAGCAAACGTCTTTCTGCTATTCTCTGCTTTCAACCAAGATTCATCTGATGTCAGCTATGGGTTGATAAAGGATGGGCAACTTAGACACTGGCTATCAAAAATGGGGGGTGGGGAGGACTATAAAGGCACGAAGTAGCTGGCTTATAGCTATGAGTGTGCTTAGTTTCAGAACTGGGGGTGGGGGAGGGTTAGGTAGAATTCCTACTGAGTAGTTTGCCTTCTATCCAGATGGATCTGGTGGAAAGGAATGGGGGAGGACGGGGATAGGAGTTTATGATTCAATTGTCAGTCATTGTTATCAGAACTAATTGAGATTGTCAGAGCTGTAAATGTAGAAGAGGTGTAACTAAAAGGAGAGAATAGTTAGTCTTTAATTTCAGGAAGAGAGGACCCTAGGATCATCAACAGTTAAGAGGATGAGTAAAACATGGAATAATATCCAGAAAAGCAGCCACAGCAGAGACTGTGGAAGAGGCGATGACATAGAGCAACTGAGCACTGAGAAAGGTTGTATACCTGTGGGCAGAAGGCTGGTTGGCAAAATATGCCCTTCAGATATTTAAACAAATATATATTTTCTGTGAGATATGGCAATGAAACAAAATGTTTGTTTGACTGTAAAACTAATGATCTACCCTATAAACTCCTACAAACTTTCACTCAATTCACAGTAAAAGCTTTTAAAAAAGAAGAGACTCTGAAAGTTGCTGTCCAGTTTCTCAGATGATTTGCTCAGCATACAGATTGTATAAGTGTGGTAAAAGAATACAACCCTGCACACACCCTTTCTGATTTTAAACCATTCAGTATTCCCTTATTCTGTTCAGACGACTGTCTCTTGAGCTGTGCACAGGTTTCTCATGCGCACAATTAAGTGTTCTGGAATACTCATTCCTTGCAGAGTTAGCCATAGCTTGTCATGATCCACACAGTTAAAAGTCTCTGCACAGTCAGTAAAGCCCAAGCAAACATCTTTCTGGTATTCTCTGCTGTCAACCAAGATTCATCTGATGTCAGCTGTGATATCCCTCGTTCTACTTCCTCATCTGAATCTTGTTTGAACCTCTGGCAGTTCTCTGTCAATGTACTGTTGCAGCTGTTTTTGAATTATCTTCAGCAAAACATGATACTAATGATATTGTTAGATTATTTTTACATTCCGTTGGGTCACCACTATTTGGAGTGGGCACAAATATGCATTGTTTCTAATCAGCTGGCCAGGTAGCTCTATTCCAAATTTCTTGGCATAAGTGGGTGGGTGCTTAGAGTGCTGCACTAGATTGTTGAGAGATTTCAATTTGTGTCCCTTCAATTCCTGGAGCAGAAAGTGGCATCAGGATTGGAGGAAGACTCATGAACAATCTGTAATATGCATATGATATAACCTTGCTTGCTGTAAACCAAGAGGCCTTAAAATACTTACTGATGAGCTCAATGTAAATAAAGAAAAACTTCTCACCCACTGGACCAGTAAAGAACACCATAATAAATGGAGAGAAAGTTGACATTCTCAAAGATGTAATTTTGCTTGGATTCACTGCCAACATTCATGGAAGCAGCAACCAATAAACCAAATGACATATTGCACTAAGCATATCTGCTGCACAAGACCTCTTTAAAGTGTACAAAAGAAAAGATGTCATTTTGAAGACGAAGATGCATCTGACCCAAGCCATGGTATTTTGAATAGCCCCCCATACATGTCAACGTTGGAGAGTGAATAAGGAAGACCATTGAAAATTTATACATTTGAGTTATGGTATTGGAGAAGAATATTTCAAGTATCATGTACTGCCAGAAGAACAAACAAAGCTGTGTTGGAAGAAGTGCAGCCAGAATGTTCCTTAGAATCCAAGATGGTGAGACTTTGTCTCTCATACTCAAGACATGTTGTCAGGAGGGTGACTCCCTGGAGAAGAACATCATGCTTGGTAAAGTGAAAGGTCAGTAAAACAGTGGGAAAGCCTCAATGAGATGGACTGGCACAGTGGCAGCAGCAATGGGCTCAAGGGTAATAACAATTGAGAGGATGGCACAAGACTGGGCAATGTTTCAGCCTGTTGAGCATAAGGGTTGCAATGAGTTAGAACCAACTCAATAGCACCTAACAACAACAACAAGGTTGGGTCCTGTTGTGGCATTGTAGGATAAGCATTGGAATTGCATCCTCAAGGTCAGCAGTTCAAACCCACCGGCTGCTTCTTGAAAACCCTATATAGGGTCACTATGAGTTGGAGCCAATTGTTGTTGTTGTTAGGTGTCATAGAGTCAGTAGCGACTCATAGTGACATTATGCACAGCAGAATGAAACACTGTCCGATCCTGGGCCAACCTCACCATTGTTGCCACGATTGAAACCAATGATGCTGCCACTTGGCCAATCCATCTTGCTAGGGGTCTTCCTCTTTTTCTCTGACCCGTCACCTAACCAAACATGTTATTTTTTCCAGTGACAATATGTCCGACAATATGTTCGAAGTATGAGAGATGAAGTTTGGCCATCCTGGCCTCCAAGGAGCACTTTAGCTGCCTTCTTCCAACACAGATCTGTTGGTTCTTTTGGCAGCCCATGGCATTTATATTCTCCTCTAACATCACAACTCAAAGGCATCAATTCTTCTATGGTCTTCCTTATTCACTGCCCAGCTTTCGCATGCATATGAGGTTACTGAAAAGACCATGGCTTAGGTCAGGCGCACTTTAGTCCTCAAGCTGCCATCTTTGCTCTTTAAAAAGGCCTTGTGCAGCAGATTTGCCTAATGCAATACGTCATCTGATTTCTTGACTGCTGCTTCCATGAATGTTGATAGTTGATCCATGAATGAAGTCCTTGACAACTTCAATCATTTCTCTATTGATAAGAATGTTGTTTATTGGTCCAGTGGTGAGGATTTTTGTTTTCTTTACATTGAGATGCAATCCATATCGAAGGCTGTGCTCTTTGATCTTCATTAGTAAACATTTTAAGTCTTCGTCACTTTCAGCAAACAATTGGGCAGCACTCAACAACAAGGTGAGAGAAACCTTGGTGGTGCAGTTTGTTAAGCATTGTGGTTCTAACCACAAGGCTGGAAGTTTGAATCCACTAGATTCTCTGCAGAAGAACAATGAGACAGTCTGCTTCAGTAAAGATTTACAGCCTTGGAAATCGTATGGAGCAGCAACTGTGTCCTATCAGTGGCTGTGAGTCTGAATCGACTCAGCAGCAGGGGGTTGAAGAAGGTGACAGTGCTCACAGCCTCCAAAGGCACTGACTTCAACTTGATATATTATTGACTAGCTATGGTGCTCTAGACAGAGTATTATCAGAATGCTTACAGGAAATGGAAGAGCAGAATGCAGAAAAACACCAGAGGTCATTGTAGGACACCGTGCTAAATGAGAGGAGTGAGCAATTCATCTGGCCTAGGGAAAGTATCAGGAAAACAGTTTTGGAAGCAGGGACATGTGATTCAATAGAGGATGAGTAAGATCTCCATAAAGATGCATATAATGGAGTAAGAAAGGAAAAGAAAAGCAGACATATGAAACACAAAATGGATAAAAGTTATATTAGTCAGGACTCTTGTGTTATAAATAACAAAAATCCAACTCAATGATCTAAGCAGAAGAGGTCATTTTATCAATATGAATCATTGAAAAGTCTAATTTATGCTCAGAAATGACTAGATCCAGCAACCAAAATATGTCACCCAAACTCAGGTTTACGCTTCCTTCTCTCCCATTTACTGTCCTTATTTGGATGCTATTTTCATTCATGGAGTGTCTCTCCTAATCATAGCTATAAGTCTATGTTTAGTCTTGAACATTTCTAGTAAGAATGCAGGAACCGTTCTTTCTTCAAGTTCTAGAAAAGTCCCCAAACTCAGTCTTTCTGAGCTTATTCCGGTGGCTAAGAAGAGAGGATGCTCTGATTGGCCAGGCCTGGCTCACATGGCCATCGTTAGTCCAAGAAAGAGTTGGCAACACCCAGACCACATAGGCCAAGGGAAACCACAGTGCAGTTACCAGAAGAGGAATAGCTGTTAGGCAAGAAACTACAGATTCTAGTTCACCATGGATATGGTGCAACATGAAAATGAATTTTGTGATGCTAAACCTGGTGATCTGAAAATTCAAAGTTAAACTGGAACATAAGTGATAGCAATATTTAACACAAGAAAAGCAGACAAATCTTATTAAACTATCAAGCACACTGCAATCTTCTCAACCTAGCATAAAACTGGAGGTGATCAATAAGCATCAAACTAACGGACGTTTCACTACAGTAGAGGAGCTTTCAAGAAGTTATCAAATTTTTCAGAATTCATGAGGATAATTTCACTCAGATATTTCACGAACAATTTATGATTTCCTAAATTTTATTATGAATTGCTGAGGCTTTACGTAGCAGATCATCAGTTTTACGTACAACAGTGCATACACATTTTGTTTCCTCTCACTGATTGCAGTCCCTACGAGGTAATATCATTTCCTTTGTTTCCTCTTTCCATTCCTCCTTCTTTCTTAACCCTTGTGACCTTTGTCCTTGGGTAACTGCTGCCCTTTTGATCTCAAATGGCTGATTATTCTAAGGTGTGTGTACCTCACTACTGTTGTTCCCCTTATGTTGTTGTTAAATGTCATTGAGTCCATTCTGACTCACAGCGACCCTGTGTAGAGTTCCCAATGAGCTGTTGGTGGGTTTAAACAACCAACAATGCAATTAGCAGTCCTGTGCTTATCTTACAATATTACACCAGGACTCTGTTTCCCTTTTTGGCTTGTCTATTGTTTGGCTGAAATTGAGCTCACGTCTAGACTTAAAGAGTGACTAAGAGTCCTAGTTTCTGGGGTTCTACCAGTCTCTATTCAACCAGTAAGATTGGTCTTTTTGTGATTTTGAGTTTTACTACACCTTTTTGTCCCACTGTATTCAGAACCCTTTCAGAGCAGTTAGTAGTGGTAGCTGGGCCTCACGGTCATGAATGATGATGTCTGCATAGTACAATAGTCCACTGGCCCGATTGTTTCCCAGTGTCTTCAATCTTCATCATTCTTCTTTCCACCAGACAGGGAGAGACCAACAGTGCACCAGAGATGACAGCTCACAAGCTTTTAAGGGTGCAGTGGCTACTTTTCAAAGTATGATGTTGTGACAATTGCCCTTGGTGTCCACTGAGATGATGGCCCTGTGTCCCAAGGCCCAGCTACTCATGCCCTCAAGGTGTTTGGCTATTTCTAAGAAATTTTCATAACTTTGCCTCTTGTATGCTCTACCACATTCATGAATACATTTGCAGTAAAGGTAAAAATACCCTATGTACAAATATTTTGTCAAATATATTTGTGGGTATACTCTGACGCTCCCTCCCACATCTCTTCAGTCTGTGTGTCTATCCACACATCTACTTGTAAATCACCATGATCAGGATTGTGTATACAACAGTATTTACCTCTGTTGCCTTCAACTCTTGTATTCCTCCTAGAGTGTTTTCCTGCCTCCATTGTTTTTACTGATCTTCCTGTTGCTGTATATTTCCTTCCCCTTCACCCAATTTATTGTGTACACCTCTAGCCAGTGTCTTATCTTCCCTCCCCATGACACTCTTTTGGAGTGGGAGGGTGGTGAAGGAGGGTTGTTACTGTTGTTGTTAAGCGCCATCAAGTCCGTGGGGAGGAAGGTAAGAACACCAGATTCACAGTTATAAAGTATATTGGGAGATTACAGGTTACAAGGTAGGATCAGAAATGTTCAGAGGACAGTTCTTCTAGTCCGGACAGCTTCTCATCTTCCATGCCCACAGGGAGCCCTCTCTCTGGCCCTCCAACCCTCAGCCTTGCCTCTGCCCTGCTCCGGCAATATTACAAAGCTCTTTCAGGGCACTCCACTCCGAAATAAGCCTCAGCCCAATGATGTTCAGCTCTAGCTCCATCTAGGTCAGCAAATCTAGCTCCCCAATTAAGTGCCTGGAGTCTCCCCATTTTGCAAACAAGCCTCCTACCCAACGTCAGTCAGGGAGGACGTTGCTGGGAAACCCACCACTCTGTCTCGTGTTTCTGCTGCTGTTGTTTCTCTGCCACTTCTCCAGTGTCACAGCTTTCTGTGCCTGGGTCAAGAAGGTTCAATGCACAGGGGTCTTGGAGCCCAAAAGACATGCTCCACTCCAGGCTCTTTCTTCTTGGCTCTCAGACACAGAAGAAAGAGAAGGGAAAAAAAAAATCTTAGAATCATAGAAGTCAATTCGACATGCTTTGCTGTTGGCTAATAACTGGTGTGGTACTGCATGATCAGCATCAGACTGCGAACCATAAGATCACAGGTTCAAACCCACCAGCTGCTCCTCAGAAACCCTGTACAGGGTCACTATGAGTCAAAACCGACTCAACGGTACTTAACATCAACAACTATAACAAGAACTGAATGGTTGTCAGTTTGAACCCAACGAGCACCTGGAAGAAAGTCTTGATAATTTACTTCTGTAAGATTACAGCTATTGAATGTCCTATGGAACACAGTTCTACACTGAAACGCAGTAAGATGAGTCAGAATGGCAACAGGCAAACAGGAAAAATATACATGCATGCTTCCTTCTTCCAAAGAATGTCCTTTATGGAAGCTTTCACTTGTTGCATTATTATTAATTTGGGAGCACAGAGTTGCAAATCCTTTGGAGTTTAAGACTGAAGCTTAAATAAGATTTCTGGTTAAGAAAACTAGTCATCTACCATGACAGCTAGAGATTGGCCTATTGGTAAGAACATCCATGTGCATTTTAGCAGACTCAGGTTATTAAGAGACTTTGAATGAAAATAAGACAACTCACTGACTATGTGCTCAAGGAAAGACCACGTGACATGTTGGCCTTTCTTGACTCAGCTGTCAGCTGGGGATCATGGTGCTTTTCCAATGTATCCCAATGTTTCTCTTATACAGCAATGTTACATCCAGAGACTAGCTCTCATTCCTGTACAAAGGGGCTATTGACTAGAAATCGTGAGGCAGCCTCTACTGTCTAAATATAAAACAATAGAAAGCAAAGTACAGCATCAGGCACATATAATAACAAGTGACACAGGCCTGCAGAAATGAGAGATGCTACACTCTGTGTAGGTTGCTTGAAGGACTAGATTCACTCTACTTTTGATTGTTTCCCAAATGAGTGCAGGGCATACTACATAGCAAAATCTGTGAAAAGCAGAACCCGTGTAAGGAAGAAACTTGTCTGACAAGGTTTTCCACTAAATAGAGAGCAATGAAGAGTGAAGACTGTACCCTGTTAAAGGCAAAAACCTGTGAGACCCAGAAAAACATGGCAATTCTGTCTCTACTTCTTTCCTTCTTTTAACTTCAACATGTTTCTCGAGGCATGACGTATTTCTAAATTAATCTCTTGGTTGTAAGCAACAGAAACAAAGTCTAGTAAGCTTAAAAACAAAAGAAAATGTACTCGACATATTTGTGGACTGGAGATAGGCACAACTGTGGGAACTTGAGAAGAAAGTATGAAGCTACCTATGGGACATTCCATCGAGGAAACTTCTCAACCTTTTCCAACAAGTTTTCCAAGTCAATGATGGTAACAGCCACCTAGTAGTATTTGTTAAAACATGATTCCTGGGTCCAGCTTGAACCTACTTATTGAGAGACTGACCACAAGGTCAGAAGTTTGACTCCATCAGCCACTCTGGTTAAGTGCCACAGAGGAGGCTTTGTGCTCCTGTAAAGATTATGTTGTTGTTGTTGTTAGGTACCATCGAGGCAGTACTGACCCATAGCGACCTTATGCTCAGCAGAAGGAAACACTGCCCGATCCTGGGCCAACCTCACTATTGTTGCCACGCTTGAGTCTATCGATACTGTCACTTGGCCAATCCTTCTCGTTGGGGGTCTTCCTCTTTTTCTCTGACCCTCCACCTTACCAAACATGATATCCTTCTCCATCATAGCCATGGAAATCTACACAGGGTCATTTTGAGTCAGAATTGGCTATGACACTTGGTTTGGTTTTAGAGCCTAGAATTAAGGAGCTCTGATGGTACAGTAGAAATCCTGGTGGGGCTGTGAGTTAAGCACTGGATTGTCCACAAGGTGGGCAGTTCAAACCCACTAGCCCCTTCGCAGGGGGAAATGAGGCTGTCTATTCCTATTAAGAACAAATTCTAAGGACCAGTTCTATTTTTCCCAATGGTGTCACTAGAAGTCAGAATAAACTAGATGGCAGTGAGGTTTTTTTGTTTGTTTGTTTTTAATTCAGTGGTACAGAGGTTAAAGCGCTCATTTTTTAACTGAAAGGCCAATGGTTTGAGCCCACCAACCACTAAAGAGGAGAAAGAGATGGTGATCTGCTTTGTAAAGACAGCAACCTTGAAATTCATATGGGCATTTTTACTCTGTCCTAGAGTCGTCACGAGGTGGAATTGACTCCACCAACAGAGCCTGGAATCTGTGTGCTTACCAAAACAGACTAGGAGACTTCACACAAAGTGCTAATGTGAGCTTCACTTTGCTGGCCCCCAGGCTCTCACAAGTTCCAGGAAGGTGTATCTGATTGGCTCACCTGGATCCATCCACCATGGCTAGAAGGGCTCTGTCTGAGGACCTTGTCCAAGGTAGCAGGGGCCAATGCCAGAGAGGCAGAAATCACTAAGAGCAGGGAGACCATCGCTATCTGCTACCTGTCACCAGTAAAATGAGCCAAAGCTATGTACAATACAATCAGCTCTTCACAATGCATCCAGAGTTCTTACACTGTACACCAGTCATTTAAAAAAAAAAAAAAAAAAAAATATATATATATAACAGGGCCATACTATGAGTCAGTTTTCTTATCTTGTTTATGTACTTAATTTGAAATATTAGAGGAAGTATTCTCTTCTATTGGTAAATCCCGCCTGGACCAGTATCTGCATGGAACAACTGGAAAAAAGTTAAGACACAGAATCTTGTTGTGAGATGGCGGTCATACTGACCCCTTGTTACTGCGTAGACCTGCCACAGAGAGATGGCTAGGCTGAAATCTTCCTGGAAGTGTCTGGCCTGGTCTCCTTCCTGTGGAGCTGCTAAGTGGGTTCAGATTGTCAACCTTTTGGTTACCAGTCAAGTGCTTAAATATTGCACCATCACAGAATGCAAGAGTGGTAAAGCTGTATCGGGAACATTGTGTATGCTATGGATACCAGCCCCAGAAATGGCCCTAAATGAAGGTCCATACTTATTGATGCTCTGTGAAAAACACCACATCCATGTACAAGCTTGGGAAAGCCCACTGCTGCCTGGCTTTGGAGTCAAGGGTGCCTTCTCTGTCTTCTGTTCTCCCCCCAGAAGAACAAACAGTACCTGATTTTGCCAAATGATGGCCGCTTAGCAGTCTTCTTTATTCACAAGGTCTTAGTCAGAGTGAAAATTCAATAGACGGTTTTGCTGCAGGCATATTTTCAAATGCCAAAAAACATCTGACGGTGTTGGATGTTTGGAGTGCTATTGTTAGGACGATTAAGAGTTGTCCCATATTCGATCATTTATTCAGCAGCCACACAGGGAAGCTAATGAGTTGGAGGCGAGGTTTGGGCATTTTGGAAGGCTCTGCAGGGGATGTATCTCTCCTTGTTTTGTGTATCAAACCAAGGACAGGGATTCTGAATAATAGACAGGTCATATGGCTGCACTTAGAAAGATAAACTGCTATAGTAGACTCTAAGCAATGACCTCATTTAAAAGGAAGGCTGAGGACAAAGAGAAGACGTGTCCCCCAAAGTCACAAAACTAATTATTGGTACATAGGTTCTCCTTTCCCCAGACTCCTGCTAGATACGTTATATCATCCAATTCTTTGAGTAGAATTTTCTTTGCAGAAGGTCTATCACATGCATGGTGAACACCATCCAGCATCCAATGTCTCATCTTTGGCAATGATACCATGGTTTTCCATAGGGGAACCACCTCTCTGTGCTCTCAGCCCATGGTGTGTTGAAGTCATCACGTGGTTCTAGGGATGTGCAGGTGACTGCATCTAACCAATTAGACACATGCATCACACTGGCCCAAAGTGATTGGTTTATGCCGGGGCACTTATCAGCACCAGTGAATGCAACGAGCTTTTCTCAGGATGGCGAGGAAGGAGTGATGGGAATGCCAGCAGTGAGGCCACCCTGCATAAACTTGGGTGCTTTTAGGAGTCAATGAGTAGAACCTAAGGATGCAGGTAACACCATGGAAGGCAGAACAAAGACACAGGGGGAATGAGTCTTGTTGATTGAGCCCCTGGCACCAGATGTTCTATCTGAAGCCAGTTCAATTTCTATATGAGCAAATAAAGTCCTTTGTTTTCCTTAAGTCAACCTTATTTGGTTTTTATCTCATGCAAATGAGAATCAGTGCTAATGAAAACAAGAATGAACAGAATAACTCATTGTTCTATATTTCTTTTATCTCTTGAGTACCTGCTATGAAATCCTAGTGTGGTGATATAGGATAAGCACTGGACCGCAAGGTCACTTTGACCTGCAAGGACAGTAGTTCAAACTCACCAGTCACTCCTTAGAAACCCTATATAGGGTCACTAGGACACTTAACAACAACAACAATGGGCTTAGTGGCTAACGGATGAGACAATGTTCATATAGGCATACGGTAGAGAATCAGTGCTACTATAATAAAGCAGTAAAAACGTTAGGTTGTTAAGGTCAAATAGCAGGGAAATGGGCTGAGATGACACAAAGGGAAACTGTGGAAAGCCACCGGCTCTTTCATACTCTTACCCACTTCCCCCATCTAGTACTGTTAGGGAGCAAATTGCAGACATCATCTCATTCTCTCTGTGGATATTTCAGGATGTAGCTCTCAATGTTAAGGACCTTCTTTGTCTCTAACATAACCACAATATCATTATCACATCTTTTGAAACAAATGAACAGTTACTGTGATCTACTGAGACGACTGAGTACCATAGCTTGCCTCCCCACTTCACATGTGGCCCTCACCCACTCTTTCTCCCTGCTCACTCTGCTCCCACCACACTGGCTGCCTGGAAGATCCTCAGATCCACCAAGTGACACTTCACCTGAGCCTTTATACCTGCCACTCTCTCTGTCTGGGATAGTTTCCCCAGATAGAGTCAGAGCTTGCGTCCTTGCCTTCTTCACTCTGTGCTCTATGGCTCTCAGTGCAACCTTCCTTGATGGTCTTTGTTATTGTTAAGTGCCATAGAGTTGGTTCTGACTCATAGCAACCCTGTATAAGGATTTCCAAGGAGTAACTGGAGAGTTTGAACCATTGATCTTACGGTTCACACTGAGCTTGCACTCCAGTGCTTATCCACAGCACCACACCAGGACTCCTTGAGTCTATTGTTGTTGTTGTTAAGTGTTATTGAGTTGATCCTGACCCATAACAACCCTGTATAGGGTTTCCAAGGAGCCAGCTAGTGAGCTTGAACCACCAACCTTGCAGTTCAAACGACTTTGCAGTCTGACACATTAACCCACAGCACCACACCAGGACTCCTATTAGTTACACTTTTAATCTATCTGCTATCCACCTCCACCTCACACACTCTTCTTCCCCCTCTTACTTGCTTATGTTTTTCCATGGCACTTTAGTAGGTATCCAAATATTTATTGAATTGATAAATCTGTATCCCCCATCAGAATAGAAATCAATGAAACAAGGCACTAAGGAAATATTTGCTGAATGAATGCATGAGTAAGTGATTCAATAAGGTAATATACAAATGTGTGAGCCAATGATATGATGGGATAAAAGCTAAGACATCAAATAAATAGATATTCTATTTTATAAAGCTTAGAGAAAAATCAAAATTTGTAAACATGAAGAGATGCAAATAATTAATAGTGCATTCATGATGAGCCATAATGAAAGCAGAGTGTCTGAAATAAAAAATCTAATCTCTGAAGTTAACACCAGACAGATTATCTGTTCACTTTTATTAACTGTTGCTTGGACTGCTTCTACCCTAGAATTAAGCCAGCTTGGTAAAAAGAGTTAACATGCATTTAATAATTGTACAGTAAACAGTTGCAGTGTATTGGTCTCACATGTTCTTGTGGTTAAGTCTAAGTCATAGAGACCCTGTACAGAGTTCCCAAGAGTTACTGTATATTCAATAAGTGTATGGTAAACAATTGCAATATACAGGTCATACGTAGGAATACATAAATATGGGGTATTGTTGTGTGCCATCGAGAAGATTCGGGTTCATAGAGTTCCTACGGGGCAGAGTAGAACTGTCCCATGGTGTTGGTTTCATAGGCTACAATCTTTACGGGAGCAGATTGCCAGGTCTTGGCTCCCATGGAGTGGCTGGTGGCTTCAAACTGCTGACCTTTCAGTTAGTAGTAGAGCACTTAACAATTGTGCCACCAGGATTCCTTCACATAGACACGTAGGCACATATTCCTGTGTTCTAGATGGAAAAACTAAAAGGAAAAACAGAAGGTGCAAGGACCAGTTCAAGTACAGCAATGCCCGAATCATCTTTGCTTGCTAAGCATTGATGTTCTTTCAAAAGGGAACCTGGTCCAATGTTTGTGCTACAACTTGCATTGAGTCAGGAGCATCTTGGCCGACTTCCAGGTAAAGGAAACAGCAAAGCAGTTGATGACATCTGAATGAGGCCTTATTCTTAGGTGAGGTATGTTGTTGAGTGCTGTCGAGTCTTTTCCAACCCATAGCGACCCTGTATAGAGTTTCCCAGAAGCGTCTGGTGAGCTTGAACCACCAACCTTGCAGTTCAAACTGACTTTGCAGTCCAATGCATTAACCCACAGCACCACACCAGGACTCCAGGTGTGGTATAGTAGGGCACTGAAACCTCTCTTCACTGCCTCCTTCCTCAAGGGCGAAGGAGGATATTTGGAAGCATTTCCTTTGGAAACCATACCTCAAGCAGGTTGTTTCCATTCAGATTTGGAACATTATGAATTGGCCTTCGACATAACAAGGGTGCTAACTCTCACTCTCTTTGCTTGCCACAGTATGAGATGTCATCCTTGCTGTTACCTAGCAGATAAATATTCAAGGACAACATCATTAAGATGACAAGAGATAGGCTTACACAATATTGGTCTCCAGCTTGGCACTCAGTCCTCCCCATTAGGTGGAGAATAGAGAGGTGTGCAGACAGTAAAGCTGCCCCGGACCCTAGTATGATGAGGACTCGAGCCATCAGTACCCAGCAATTACTGGCCAATCCTGGGTCAACCTCTCTACTGTTGCCACGCTTGAGTCCATTAATGCTGCTGCTTGGCCAATCCATCTCGTTGGGGGTCTTCCTCTTTATCTCTGACCCTCCACCTTACCAAGCATGATATCCTTCTCCAGCGATTGGTCCTTCCTGACAATATGTCCGAAGTATGAGAGACGAAGTTTGGCCATCTTGGCCTCCAAGGAGCACTCTGGCTACACTTCTTCCAGAATGGATCTATTGGTTCTTTTGGCAGCCCACGGCACTTTCAATATTCTCTTCCAACACCATAACTCAAAAGCATCAATTCTTTTACTGTCT
>NW_006408573.1:210797-300149 GCF_000296735.1 Chrysochloris asiatica
AAGATGAGGCTTTCTACTCCCGTAAGGATTTACACCCTCGGAAACCCTGTACAGGGTCACTATGGGTCGGAACTGACTCGACGGCACTTAACAACAACAAATAGTGAATAAGCATACCAAACCCCAGTCTGCTTTATGACTACTTCTCACACTGAGCTCAGATCCTCTATGTAAACACCATCTGTATCACACATAAAACCCTCAGTTGCTGTAAGAACATAGGCTTACAAAATGTAGCTTACAGGGTTCCAGGACACAGGAAAATTTACTGTTCTTTGCTGGTTCCACTACAAACCATTTGAATCCAGTGGTCTCACTCTTCTTTCTCAGGCTGACCCTTGTTTCTTGCACTGAGACCCCCATTCCTTGCACTGTTCAGGTTCATTGGGGAGCCACGGCTGGGCTGAACACCACCTCTGGAGTTTCTGCTCAGCATGACTGTGCTAAATTTGCTCTGCAGTGTTTTGCTCATCTCCATCTGTGCAGTGCTGGGTTATGCACCCCTAATTTCTCTTCATGGAGAACTATTGCAGTCTTTGGTAGCCAGTAGGTTAATCTTCCATCCACCACCACACCAACACTGCCCTGAATTCTGACTGACCGTGGCTCTTTGGGACAGAGTAGAGCTGCCCGAGGTTTCCGAGGCTGTCCTCTTTACGGAAGCAGACTGTCACATCTTTCTCTCTCAGAGTGGCTGGTGAGTTCCAACTGCTGACCTTTTTGCTAGCAGCCCAGCACTTGACCTACTGTGCCACCATGGCTCCTTACTAATCTTCTAGAAATCTCCAAATGGAGTTTCTCCTGAAGAGGCCCCTCCACTATGTAAAACACACACACAAAACCCAATGGAATTCATTGTCAAGTCAATTCCGAGTCATGTGACCTCGTGTGCTAGAGGAGACCGACTCCATGGGGAGTCACTGGAAGCCCCAGGTGGGTGGGACAGTTAAGTTCCAGACTACGAGCTGGAAGGCTGGCTGTTCACACTCACCCAGAGGCACCTTACAAGACAGGCTTGAGGATCTGATTCTAAAAGACCAGAAAGTTGAAAACCCTCTGACCGCTCTACTCTACACACATGGTTCATATCATGATACACGGAAGCAGTTCTCCAAGCCTTCTCCAGGGGCACAAGCAGGTGGGTTTCAACAGCTAACCTTACGGTTAGCAGTAGAGTGCAAACACACCACACAAGTACTTATTCACTCTTTGGAAGGTTTTAACAATCAAAGAGAATAACAACTTAAGAAAAGATCATTCTGATCTTGGATTTGGTTCAATCATTAAAACCTGTGTTGATAGCCCTCTAACCCACTCGCAAGAGTCTGATCTTGATAGAAATGAACATAGTACATATTTGGACCAGAAGAGACAAAGAAATTACTCCAGCGATAAACAAACTTCAGATACAACCTATGAATGAAAGGTGTTTTTCCACAGGAAATAACTCAATCCAGAATGTACCAATTTTAAAAAGACATTTTGATTTGATTTGTTACTCGTGTTGAGCAGGGTAACTGAACCCAAGCACCGCATTCCTGCATTCTTGATGATGTATAAGAAAATGCCCTTGTCATCTTTTAGCATACTTAAAAACAGTTAAAAGTTTCCCTGTTACAAGGCCTGGTTTCTTTGCTAATCAAGATTTGAGTATTTGAGCTGTAAGAAAGCATACTTTTTTTTTGGGGGGGGGGGCAGGAGGGGGAGTTGTTTTAGTAACACATTGCTATCCACAAAATAATCTAAACAAAGGTGGTTTTATTTTCTACATGCAAAAGGACACTGCATCTTCCCCATGGAAATAGGTTCTGCTTTGGAAAGAACTATGGTGGTATCCAAGTACTGGTGGTATAGCTGCTACCCAAATGGTCAGTGGTTCAAACCCACTAGCCATCCCAGGTGAGAATGGTGTGGCAGTCTGTTTCTGCAAGGATTTACAGCATTTGAAATGTTAAGGGGCAAGTCTCCCTTGTCCTGTAAGATCACTAGGAGTCAGAATTGACTACTTGACATTTTATTTTTAAATAGTTGTATTCATCTTTGTTGTGCCAAATATTCTGAACATCATTAAAATACAAATGTCAGAATTTGGGAACAATTGTTATTCTGGACAAAATGGTGACGGTCCTTTTCGGTAACTGTCCAGGAATCCAAAGATGGCTGTCTTAATTCGGCATCCAAAAAGCACATGAGGTTAGACTATAGGTAGGTAATTTGCTCAAATGCTATTATTTATCCCCTGGGATTCCACACACTCAATACCAATTATAGGGGGAGGATTGCGAATGGGCAGAAAAGGTGAGCACTGGACCAGCAGGCCACAGCAATGTGGTCTGAGCTCTTGTATCAAATTTGCAAATTACCAATTACAGCAGGTCTCGACCACAGCATCATTTTCACTCATTGTGACAAACTGAAAATTAAGGCTCTCTCTGCATGTCAGAGGGATGACAGCAAGGACACATAACAAGGAATGTATTCAAGTGACTCTTTCCTGGTAGCAATGTTTCTTTGGAAGCTAGGCAAACTGGCCAGAAAGAAAAAGCAGGTCAAAACCCTGAAAACAAATGTAAGACCTGGAACTCCAAATAACTATTACTGTGGACTCTGGATAAATCCCTCAATACCTTGCAAATGAAAGCCCCCGAGGATGTGTGTACCCTAATACTCTTGCCTCGTGTTCTGGGTACGTCAGAATTGCTGTTCATTTCTGCTCCATCTTAGCAAGTAGTTGTTGGCATGGTAGCTTTAGTGCTAGGTTCACGTTAAATTCAGATAGTAGTAGCGTAGTAGTTACCCATCAGCCTGCTAACCCAATCAAGGTCAGCCGTTCCCAACAACCAGCCGTTCCGCGTGAGAAAGATTTACAGCCTCAGAAACCCTCGCTGCTTCCGTAAAGATTTACAGGGTCGATATGAGTCAGAACCGACTCCAGGGCACACCACCACCACCAGTAAAAATATTTTGGACAGAGGACAACAGACTTGGGTTCCTCACCTCTGCATTTCCTGTAATAGAAGACACTCTGCTTCACAAGGAGGATGTGGTCTGGGAAATAGAGCCATGTGTATGACTGTTGGGAGATGCAGTCCCGATATTGTCTTTTATTTTTCATGTTCAATATTGGAGTCGTTCCCAGGATTCCTTCCATAATGCATCGTATTTGATGCACACCCATCAAATCTTTACGTTTTGTTTTCACATGGAGGGGACATTATGCCATGACCTTCTTATTCCATCTCCAACCCTAACACAAGAACACTATGACTCAACGCTGCTAACTCAAGTACAAAATAGTGACAGAAAGAGATATCTTGGAAGGGATAATAATCTCACTGAAAAGCATTCACATGAAAGAAAATGCCACCCTGTTGAGCATGAGTTAGGTCACACTTGCTTAGCTGCCTGTTGAGCCATAAACAAGGAGCCCTGGTGGCACAGTGGTCAAGCACTTGACTTCTAACAGAAAGGTTAGTGGTTTGAACCCACCAGCCACTGAGGGAGAAAGATGTGACATTTGGGTTCTTTTAAGATTACAGTCTGGCAAATCCTATGGGTCAGTTCTACTGTGTCCTATAGGGTGACAATGAGTCTGACGTGGCTCACTGGCATGAAGCAACCAACACCCAGCCTGAGGAAAACAGGTATTATACAGGGCAGTATTGTGATGGTTTCATCATATGTATTTACACAGCATATAGATGCGGGGACAACGGTGGTTCAGGGATAGAATTCCCAACATCTGGGTAGACCTGACTTGGATTCCCAGCTAGTGCACCTCACGTGCAGCACCCCGCCACCTGTCAGCAAAGGTTTGTGTGTTGTTGTGAAGCTGAATGGGATTCAGTCGAGCTTTCATACACGATGGACTAGAAAGAGAAGCCTGGGGATCTGCTTTCGAAAATCAGCCCAAGAAAACCCTGTGTTTCATATATGATCTGATCTGCAACCAAAAATGGGATGGTCCAGGCCCGGCAGCAGTTTCTTCTGTTGTCCACGGTCACCATGAGTCAAGGGGCAGCTTGACGGCAGCCAACAACAACATGGTGGTGGCGGCGGTGGCTTGCCGTGGAGTTACTTCCAACTTATAGCGACCCTGTATAGGGTTTTCCAAGGCTGCAAATCTCGATGGGAGCAGAAAGCTTCATCTTTCTCTTGTGGAACAACTGGTAGTTTCTAACTGCTGACCTTGAGGTTAGCAGCCCGACTCATCACTATGCTACCAGAGCTCCTTAAGAGCAGCATTTGTTGTTGTTGTGTGCTGCAAGTCGGTTCCGACCCATAGTGACCCCTGTATAGGGTTTCTGAGGAGTGGCTGGTGAGTTTGAACCACTTACCTTGCGGTACAAACCGGCTTTGCAATCCAGTGCATTAACGCACAGCATCACACCAGAACACCATAGATATGTACACATGTCAATTATGTCGTCTGTTGTTGCTAGCTGTTAGGTGTCAGAAAACAGAACAAAACACTCCCCAGCCCTATGCGATCCTCACAACCATTTGTATGTTTGAGCCATGGCTGCAGTCACTGTGAAATCTACATATATGCTGACTCAGACAAATGTCTTCAGGCAAATGAAAGAACATGAGGCCAGACTGAGAAAATCTCCACTTAAGATCTGCTGGTGCCTCTTATAAGCAAAGACATACTGGAACAAGCCACAGTTTTATCTGTGCCTCAGTTTCCTAACTTGTTATATGAGGTTTAACTCCTGCCCTCTCCAGAGGGAACTGAAATGAGGTAATCCACAAAACACTGCTTTGAAAAGTACAGAGTACTATACAAATGCTGGGGATAATGAGATGTTTTACAAAAGGGCACTATTCCTTTGCTAAAAAGTGTACATCCATTCACGTTTCCTATCTGTGAGGGTTCTTCTTTGAAATTAAATTGAGACCATAACCAACACCCCTCCCAGCGCTGCCCGAGGTTTTATACGGCAACAAAGCAAGGGTTTCTTTTCATCATCCATCAGATGTGTTCAAACACCAAAAGGTACTTTTCCCAGTGGTGAAAATAGCTTTCTTTTCACAGCAGAAACACAGAAAATGATCTCCCCCTTGATGCTAAGGTACTGATAAGGCTTACTTCTCCAGTTGCTACCCAAAGAGCCTTGATTTGGCTTCGTCCATGGTGCTCTTGTCCCAGAGTGGTGAGAACGCACATGAACTCATGGCTTTCTTTATGCATTTAAATCATTAAAATTTTGAAAGCCATTCTCAACTTGTTCTTTCCTTCTGCTTTTAGTACTTGCGGGACACTCCCTCCTAAGAGAAAACAAAATTAAACATGGTAGTTCTTCCTGCCAACTCTGGTCCTTTCTTTCTGGTTCCGGTAATGCCATGGCTTTGTGAGCTCAGCACAAGTCCCCAGATCTTCTACAAATTGGACCCCAAACTTCCTCCCAGGACTTTCTCCCACGGGTGCCCCTTGAGTTAGTTACATAATGTGTGTTTGCTTGATTCTCTCCTCTTGTTTTACTGGTGTCTGTTTTCCCAGAGGAGCACTGGGAGTGCAGTAGTGTTCAAGTGCCGACGGCAAGGTCGGTGATTCGAACACCAGCCTCTCCTCAGGAGAAAAATGAGCCGTGTGCTCTCATAAACACGATAGCCCAGGAACCCTCCGAGGCAGTTCTACTCTGTCCTACCAGGTCACTAGGAGTTGGACTAGGTACCAAAAGTTTCAGTGCTTTCAACAAGGTCCCTGGATGAACTGAAGAGTTTGGGCTAGGATGCTTCATGGTTGGAGGCTCAAACCTACCCACCCAACACCTTGAAAGAAAGGCCTGGAGATGAGCTTGCCTGAGGAGTTATGTGAAGAGAACCCTAAGCAGCAGTTCTCCTGTTTAACACATGGGGGCGCGCTGAGTTGGAATTGACTCCAGTACAGTGAGTTTTGGCGCTCTCAACATGAATGCTGTCTTGCTCTCCCTTATTGGCCATGACTTGTACTTCTACCAGGAGCTAACTTCCATCTTGGTCTACTGAAATCCTGCCCAGCTCTCAAGGCACATCTTAAATGTCAGTAAGTTCATGCAGCTTTCTCTAATACTGCTAACCTATTGCAATCTCTTTCCTTTCTAAATGATTTGTAATTTTCTCAGATTCAAAAAAAGACACACTTGTTTTATGCGTCTTGTTGGCACACTAACCATTCTACCTTATGGATACCTCTCCTTACACACACACACCACACCACCTCCCTTCCCCCACCCCCTCACCAAAGTTAGGAATGACCTTGCTAGTGAATTCTTTTTAAAAAAACGTTATGAAAAATGTCTAACATATACAGAGTCAACAGAAGGTCTTGTTTATTTTTGCATTTCCTGTGGGACTTATCAGCGTTTTGCATGTAGCAGAAGTAAATTTAAGTAATTAGGGCCGTAGGCAAATAGAACTGTCTCCTTGTTTCCTGTCTCCTTGGTAAGGCACAGTGAGACTCTCAACACACACACCTGTAGGATTACAATCAGCACAGGTTAAACCTGTTCGCCAACTTCAAAAGTCAGGGTAAGTGTTTATCCTCTAAGGTTAGTTGGGGTAGCAAAGCAAAGTGTATCTGGGGATACTGGGAGAGAAGTTCATATATCCAGGAATATTCTCCTAATTTGACATTTAGTGTTGGTGATGGTTGAACGTGATTAATGTAATTGGTGTCAAAGTTGTACATGTGAAAAATGGGAAACTGTCAAATGTGTTATATTCATTCTTACAATAAAAAGGAAAAAAAAAAAGAAAGCCAACAGAAAGATTTTTTAAGCTAATTCAAGGATGGGTGTAGGTATGTGTGGTTTTCCTAGGAAGGCACATTTCTTATTTCTTAATGGATAACCTACAAACACGAACGCTCTCTGCTCAAAGCAGAATTGTAGTTTTTCTCGCTACCTTGCATTATTAACTGATGCAACTCATTTAAAAATCTCTCTTTTTCTAAACCTCAATGTCAGGCTCCTATGTCTATTTTAGACAGACATCTTTTATTTATTTATTTTTTCCTAACTTGTGCATCCTTAGCCCATTAATGTTTGCTATTACCGAGTGTGCTTGTGTGCATTTTAGGGAGCAATGAAATCCTTAAAGCGAACCAGAATTCCAGAATGATAGATTACATGTCCATGCTGCGTCACATCCAATTAACTCAAATGGACTGTACACGACATTATTCTGTTAGTGCATGGAAGATCAATAAATAGGGGGGACATGCACCCCAGCTCTCCACTTTCCCAGCCGACTCGAGGAGGTCTGAGGCGGATCATGCTACTGTGATGTGCACGCCACGGCGAAGGCAGGCAGGTGGTGCATAGACACCATTCAAACTTGGCCTATTCAATCCCAACTCCTCTAACTCTCCATTCATGCAGAGCAAAACACCATCTGGTCCTATTTTGCCTCCAGCAATCACAGCTGACCAAAAAACGATAATAACAGCTGTTGCAAAACAAAAGCCAAACAAAGGGGGTGGGGGTGGGGGTAAGGAAAGGTTAGATTGAAGTCCAGTGCTGAAAAATGCTCCATGAAGTGAGAAATGGGAAAGAAACCATTCAGATGTCTAGAGCCCACTGAATGGGCACGCCGAGGACTCCTACTTAAACCTGAGATAGCAATCCATCTGTCTAGTGAGCTTTCAAACCTCCATCAGGTGGTAATAATATATTGCAGAAATTATGCTACATGAAGGCATTTCAGCTTTTGTTCTTTTGAGTCAGTAACTAATGACCCTGTGTCAGTTAAAAACTGAAAACTACTTAACTACTTAGGTTCTTCATACAGGTTAATGCATTTAAAAAAAAAAAAAAAGACCATGATTAACCGGAGAAGAAAATATTCACCATGGCAGGAGGTGGGGAGGGAGGAGAAGGGAGAGGATAAAAAGGTGTGTATGATGGAGGTGGGGGCCTGGGAGGCTGCTAATGTCAGCGGGTCACCCTAATCAGATACCACATTCCTCATGCCAATTTCTCATTACCCTGATTTATTTCTCACCTGTACCAAAAAATTACATGAAGAACTCCCATCTCAGGAAGAGAAACCAGTCACATGTATAAATTGAAATTACAAGTTGATACATAAAAATATGCTTTAGAAAATTCTGAGAAAAATAATTTGGTTAAGAAGGTTGGGGAATTATTTTCATGATTCAAGCCTTCTGACATTTTAAATAGTCATGCGCTATACATAACGTCAGCTCTTGCAGTGTCTGACCGACCGCCTGACCTTATATCCTTCCGTGCTTCCAACTCCATTAAAGCCTTATTATATTAAAAATATGAGGTACATACAATGGTCTGTAATAACAAACAGGCGCTACTTTGCAATGTGTATCAAAGTATTATTATAATTACTGTATTACTATGCTAAATGCGTTTCAAGTGATCTGGAAGTCTTTAATGTTTTTGTATGCATAAGACGGTAGGTACACTATATTACAAGACAAACATTTGTTGTTAGAAACCACACTGGTACGGGTCTGACTGATGTACAAATTTGACTTAAAGAATTAAGAACCAAATTCATTCATAACCCAGGGGGGTGGTCTGCCTGTATGTAAAATGGTATTCCACAACGTCCAAACCATCTAACATCCTATTTCCCAGACTATATTCGGCACGTTATCCAACACATGACAGTATATAGTTTGGCCTGGTGATTAATTTTTTAAACTGGAGTTATTAAACTATTTTTCCCCTGGAATTGACTGTCAGTAGCTTAGCAGCATTTAATCAAAGGTGATAAAACCCAAGATTTATAAAATCATTTAATAGATGTTACAACACCTGCTTCTAACTGCAAACAGCTGAAAACAGACTTCACTTGCAATTAAGCCTTATCACTAGTGACATTTTTTTTCCAAGCAATACTTCATGGGTTTTCAAAATGACAATTACAGAACTAATACACAATTACTGTCACATGTAGTTTAGCAATTAATTTTGAAGACATTTGTCTAAAGGTTTCACAGCAGAATATAAAACGGGTCTTATTGTTATGTAATGTTAGTTTCAATTCATAGAAAATCTTCCACCATCAGCTTTGCCTCTGATGGGTCTGATGTAAGCAGATCGTGTCTTTGTAGAATCCAATCCCCCCTTGTAGATGTGATCAGGCCTCATTCTAAGACTGTTTGAACACTGCTACCTGTCAACTAATACATCTTATGAAAAGCCTCGATTTAGACATACGTTTTTCTACAGCAAGAAATCCATAAATTTATAATTAGAATCTCTTGCTGTTCAATATTTGTACATAATGCAATGTACAAAAGGATTATGAAATATTGAAAGCTGGATTCATTATTCATAAGCCACAACATATAGTAAATATTCTCTGAACTCCAACAACAACTTTTAGGAATCCAGATTGCACGGGTTTTTTTTTTTTTTTCAGTTTTGCACATGCTAGCTGGGCACATCACCATTCACACCGTCTTTCTTTCCAGAGAAAAGATTCTGGTCAGGGTTGACACTTGCTGTTTTTAATTTTCATTTTATCATAAGCAGTTTAAGACTGTTGCCAGTGGTAATTTGCAATTTTTATCAAGACCTCTTCATTATAGCTTCTGACAGGACAGATGCTGTAATTAATCATGCAAGACAACAGGGGAGAGTGGTCAGACTACTTTCAAAGAGGAGCCACTACAGAGGAAGACAAGGGGGCAAGAACCAGGCACGAAAGAATTATTTTGGTTTAAGATATTCAAAAAAAATGAATGAGGAAAAATAAAAAATAAATAAAATACTCAGCATTCACCATCCATTTAAATAGCAATAACTCAGTGCCACCTAGTTCTAGCTCCATGTAGAAAAACAAATGTTTTTCTCTATATACTTACCTTAAGAAAAAGACAATTGCAAAAATACTTCCAAAGGTTTTTTGCCTTTTTTTTTTTTTTTTTTAAATAAAAGAGTCCTGTTTTGGAGGTACAATCCAAATCCTTAGCAATTATTACGGTATTTCCCACTGAAAACGGAAGAGAATGTTTGGGCAGAAATAACACTTGATCTGTGGCATCTTCCCCCCTGCTATACGTATTCAAGGACCAAAAAATGAAATCTGACAGATCATTTTATTTGAAACGTGAACAGTTTCCTTGTTGTTGCATCAAAATACAGTCCACGGTTTTTACTGAAATGTGTTTATTCTATAGCAAGATAAAAGCATTTTTTTAGTTAAGCAAAATACAAACAACTTAATTGCTGCTATCGTAACTCATAAAAAAAGTATAAAACAGCATAAAAACACAATAAGCAACGTAGCAATGAATGGTTTATGCCACCAGTGTTTACCTTAAAGCCTCATTTATGAAAACTTTACAACACATGATATGAAAACTTACAACTTTGAAAGAAAATATTTACACTGATTATTCAGATGTGCTGTCCCTTTTAAATATTCTACCAGTATTACATCATAATAAAACCTCTTGATTTTTTTTTAAATCTTAACTTTTGTAATAACTGTTTCCATTTAAGTGCATTTCCCTTTGAAAAATACAGTGTTTTTATTTTTCGAAACTCATCACTCAAAACACAGAATATAATATTCACATTTCTTCTAGTTGGAATGACATCATGGGCTAACAGCGGTCATAGGTGTTGTTACAACAGATACTGCAGTTTGATTTGGAGAAAAAGTGAAAGCGAGTCAATAATTGAATCTAATCACTTGCAATTTTTTTTTTCTCTCTTCTGGAGAAATTTAAGAAAAAAAATAAGAGCTTTGGCAAAAGTCTGTGATTTACATTAGTTTTCTCATGACAAAAAAACGCCATCAACTATTCATATCATACAAACGTTTGTATGAAACTGAATCTTCATATTTCAGGTAGTTACAACTGTGCTTTTTTATTTTTAGGGCTTCGGACGTTCAAAGAGCCTTGAAGTGTGGCTTATTCACTTGGGGAGAAATAAGGCCGTGTTCTGTGACTGAGAGAGGCCAGTTTATAGTCATCAGTATGTCCCAGGATTCATTAAGGGGTTTGATTCACATATTGTAGGTATAGCCTGAATAAATAAAAAAGGCATCACATAAAAGAGCACAGCTTTTCCTGTTTAAAAACCAAGTGATTTATAGTTAGCTAAACGATGATAGCCAGCTACACTGTAGTTCTTATTGCCTATCTAATAGACACGTGAGAGGACCGTTTGATCTGTTACACATCGCTGCATAACCAACACCAGCTTACAAGTTTCCGCCACATCCGGTTTTACCCTACTATGCCACCCTCCTCGAGACACCAACTCCATTTGCCGCATGCGCCTTCAGAAAATACTGACCTGCGATAATACTTGAGTCTGTGTCTGCGACTGTATTTGCGACTGGTGCTGCTGAGAGGTGGGCTGGGGGCTCCCAATGGCAGGGATGGGGGACGTGATCTGGGAAGTGACCGGGGAGTGCTGCCGAGGAGAAGGCTGAGACTGGTGCTGCATGTGTTGCAGCTGCTGCAGCTGGAGATGTTGCTGCAGCTGCTGTTGGCTGATTTGCTGCTGGAGATGCTGCTGCTGTTGCAGGTGCTGCTGCATGTGGTGCTGAAAATGCTGCTGCTGCATCTGCTGCTGGATTTGCTGATGCATTTGATGCTGCTGCATCTGCTGCTGCTGCATCTGCTGCATCTGCTGCTGCTGCTGCTGTTGTTGCTGTTGCTGCTGCTGCTGCTGCTGCAACTGCATCTGATGTTGCTGGGTTTGCACTGAAGGGCTCACTTGGGTGGAGGACGCTGAGCCAACCATGGCTGTTCCCATGGAGCTTATCAGTGGGGCCCCAATGTTCGATGGCATGTTGGCTGCAATGGTGACTGATGTGACAATCTGGTTCATGGGCAGTCTCATGGTTAAGGGCTTGGGAGCAATGGACCGAGGAAGCGATTGCTGGAGAGTCTGAGGTGATGCTGAAACTGTCCCATGTTGAGAGAGTGGAGTGTTGAGAAGGAGAGAGGATGTGAGATTAGTCGAAGCCAGGGTTTGCTGAACAGAACGAATGGTCTGCGCTTCTGCTGATTCTGCGGCAGCCTGTGATTTGGGTGGGTGGGGCGAAGGGAATTCCAGAATGTTAACATATACAGGTAATGGTAAGTTAATTACAGAAGTAGCCACTACTGTTCCTGCTTGCCAGTCACCTTTATCTGGAGACTTATTAGCTCCTCCAACTGAGAGATGGAGTCCAATTTCCTAGCCCCTGAATCTGGGCTCCTTGTGCCTTAGCTCTGGCTAGGAATGCGGTGATGCAATACTGTCCCAGTGGCCAGCTGATGCCACCAGAGGCCCTACACTTTTCCCCTGTCTCTATGACCTGGGACACAGCTGCCCGACCCCTGACGAACCAGCAGTGGACTACCATATACGTGGATGATCAAGCCCCTCTGACCCACAAGCTGACCCCCTTGCTGAGCCCGGTCTAGATCTGAAGAATCAGCTAGCTAGCAGTCAGAGAAAATAACTGTCTATTTGTCTTAGTCACCAGACTCAGGAGTGGTTTGTTGTACAGCACTGCTGGGGAAAAAGAGAGCCACCACACATACTTCAGCCCAATTCTTCAGCATGTCTGGCTGTAAGCATCTCATCACAGAGCGTGTAATATTGAAAGTCAGTGGAATTCAGATCGCTTTGAAGTCAAAGCCAGCTCCATTAATTAACAACTTTGTATCTTGGGAAAACTGTTGCTCCTCAGTTCCCAGTATCTACAAAATGGGACTATATGGTACCTACCTGTGTAGAGGTTGTAAGAATTCAATTAACTCCATGTCTTAAACATGTAGGACAGTTCTTGGCCTACAGGAAGCACTTGGTGAATGTTAGTGGCAATGTGCCGTGGAGTCTGTTCCGACTCCTAGTGAAGCTGGAGATGGTTTCCAGGCTGTAAATCTTTATGGGAACTGAAAGCCTCATCTTTTTCCATCCGAGTGGCTGGTAGATTCAAACTGCTGGTCTTGCAGCTAGTAGCACAACTAACTGCAAGTGTTAGTGTAGTAGTGATCTACACTACCAGATCACCTCAGTGAATGGTTGTTGTTGTTGTTAAGTGCCATCGAGTCGGTTCAGACTCACAGCGGTCCCGTATAGGGTTTCCAAGGAGCAGCTGGTCAAACCGATCTGTGGTCCAGCGCTTATTCTGCGGCACCACTCAGGACTCCTTGAATGAATGGTAGGTATTTCTTTTGATCAACAGCAACCACCACGAGAAAACTTCTAAGTCCTGTATTTGCATGATTACTTACTTAAAACAGTGCTCATCTGAATATTAAAAAAATAACATGATTCCTTAGAGATACTAAATTGACATTCTTTGCAACTTTAGAAGTTTTAGTTTAATAGATATTCTCAAGGATCACCAGAATTCATCAAAGGAGTCACAACTAGAGGAGAATGTCCAACACCTATATGACTTTGTAGACTCTGTTATAAGATCAACAAGTAGCTCAAAATGGAGACAAACCATAAAATTTTTAGTAAAACTATATAATTACCTCTTTACTAATGAAAACAGTGTTTGGAATGATTCCTCTTAATGACTCTTTTTTTTTTTCTTTCTCTGCTATTGCTGTATGCCTTTACATCAGTCACTCATGGTGACCCCATATGGCAGAGTCCGGGTGTGGCACTGCAGGAGAACGCACTAGACTGCAAGGTTGGCGGTTCAAACCCACCAGCCGCTCCCTGGAAATCCTATATAGGGTCGCTATGGGTCCACACCAACTCAATGGCACTTAACAACAACAACATGACCAAGTAAAACTGCCCCTCAGGGTCTTCCAGTTTACAGAAATAGAACACCACGTCTTTTCTTCCATAGAGCCACTGGTAGGTTTGAATGTGGATCTTTCAGTTAACAGCTGAGCACCTAACCACTGCACCACCAGGGCTCAAAAATTATGGGTTTGTGGGAGCACCTGTGTGTGGGGGCTCACAAGGTGGTGCAAACAGTTAACACACTTAGCTGCTATCCTAGAGGTTGGAGGTTTGAGTCCAGCCAGAGGCACCTTGAAAAAAAAAGGTCTGAAGACCTAATTCCAGAAAATTAGAGCCACTGAAACCCCTTGCAGAGCCCAGTTGTCTTCTGCCCCACAGTACTCCGTGGGCTGGAATCAACTTGATGGCCACCAGTGGTGCTATTTTCTTTTGTGGTTGAATGAAGAATACAGTAAGGGCACATCTGGAGGAGGAGGAGGGAGTCGAACGTATCAATTCAATATGATAAGCCCACGGTTGGTGCCATAGGATAAGCACTTGACCTTCAGGTCGGTTTGAACCACAAGGTTTGTGGTTCAAATTTACCAGCCGCTCCTTGGAAACCCTATATAGGGTCGCTAGGTGTCAGAACTGACTTGATGGCACTTATCAACAACATGTTGAGGCTGAAATCCTGCCTCCTGCAGCCTCCCCGCTTGGACTAGTTAGTTCTTCTATCTAGGGACATAGGGACCGATTTCTGCTTTCCTTATGTAATTCAGTGTCGTCACATCAAATCCAACTCATAGCAACCCTATACCAGGTTTCCAAGACTGTAAATCTCAGACAGACAGAGAGATGAGAGTGCCCTCTTTCTCCCATGGAGAACTGCCAAACCCTGTGGGAGTCATAGCCCAATGCCTACCCCACCGTGCCACCAAGGATGAGGATCATATGCCCCCAAATCCACCCTCCACCTTTCCCAATTTTCAATTAGCCTACTAGGACCTGGTTTTCGGTCTTCACCTGGCTCTGTAAACCGCGGAAGCTGAGACAGAACCTGGTTTTCTGAGCTGCTCAAATCCTTACACTGTACCCTTAGATGTATACAGAGCAGCGAGTTCACACTTTGGGCTCAGGTCAAAGGGATTTTAAACTGACACCATCGAGGACTAATTTCCTGTGCACTAGGTCTCTGAATATAAATCTTGGAACTTCTCAAATTGCACTTAGTTACAAAAAAAAAAAAAAAAAAAAAGGACTATTTTAGATTTGGAATTTATTCCATCCTATTAGTTCTGGAATCATTGCGTTTCATTCTAAATACTTCCGAATCCTGATTGTAGCGTTCAACAAGTTAGTTCTTCTAAGTCATTCATAGACTTGAAGGCTGCTACTTCCTAAATGTCTGCACTTACTGGGTCTCGGCTTAAACCCATGTGTTGTTAAATTACTCACACCCTAATGCACACACTCACCTGTACCTGTTTCTGGGTAAGTGAAGGACTATATGATCTGATTAGGAAGTGTATACATACTGTTACTCTACTCTCTTCACTCCAGCCAGTCAACAACCAACCAGACCTCAGTGCTTAACATCTGCAGCCAAACAATCAAAGGGTTGTGGCCAACATCCACATTTGACAACAGAAACTGCCAGAAGGCATTTCAAACTGTTCGTGGAAAATGGAATGAAGAGATAACGGAATTTTTCCACAAGCTTTCTGAAGTCCCCTTAGGTATCTTCCACTGTGTGTCTTCCAAATTCCCAGAGCAGTGAGCTCTGGTAGTGTAGTGGTTACGAATCGGGCTGTGAACCACAAGGTCAGCAGTTCGAAACTTTGTCCCATTCTGCGGGACAAAGATGAGGCATTCTGCTCCCATAAAGATTTACAGCCTTGGAAACCCTGTACAGGGTTGCTATGAGTCGGAACCGACTCCAAAGCAAACCACCACCACCACACTGACCTGCTAGATGTTTTTTTTTCTCTTTCTCGTGAAGGACACAGGAGTCCTGGTGTGACCCTATAGCACCGGACTGCTAACCACAAGGTTGGTGGTTCAAATTCACCAGCTGTTCCTTAGATCCCCTATGAGTTGGAACATACCCAATGGCAGATAACAACAATGAAGTAACAAGTATTATGGGAGCTGTCCATAAGAGCAAAAGGACCTCTGTTGGTCTGAATCTGAGCTGCTGTCAAATACAGGCTTTAATATACAAAAGAAACAACTCAGGTGAGGAAGAGCGAGAAGAAAGGACTAATCCCTTTTAAGATGGCTTTGCCAGTGACGTCTACTATGCCCTGAGGTGCTATGTGGCACATGACATAATACAAAGACAAAGAAAAGGTAAGTCTGCTTGTCAAAGAATCTGAATCAGAGCAGAAACATATTAAGGTCAAATGATCATCCCTAAAGTCTTCATGGAGTCCTGGTGTGGCATTGCTGGTCAATGTGCTGGGGTGAAAAGGCTGCTTGAATCACAATGTTGGCAGTTCAAGCTCACCAGCTGTTCTTGTGGTGGAACCAACTTGACGGCACTTAAAAACAACCACAACTACAACAAAGCCTTCTTAAATTTAAGGAAGGTAACAGAAAAAGTTAACTAAATGGGTGTTGTTTTTTTTTAAATTATATAATGTGTCTTTTGCATTGAGGTAATCTGCAGTGCCATTTGCTTTGGGATATTGGTGCATTTTCTAATATACTGTGTTCTGTTGTATATGTTACAAACAATACATATGTAAATGTCTTATTTCAGTCCGTGGAGCATGATTTTATTTTAAAGAAGCATGACGTTTATTTATTTAAATGAATCGAGTGCCCGGTCAAAATGCAACATCCCCAATTACAATAAGGTAATCACTGGAGGTCCACAAATGCCAGGCAAACATACCTCAGAGAATATTAACACAGAGCTTAGCTCCTAACACAAAGACAGAGAGACTACTGGAATGTGTTTAAAGATCTTGAACACACTTTGATAGGAGCCATCGATTCTTTTGGAAATCTTTAGATTCAGATGCTTAATTAACTCATGGTAAGTTTGTGAGTGGTTCAAGATGCTATGTTATCAATTTTAATAGAAATTGATTTATGTTTCCAGTGGTTCAGGGCCAATTCAAAATTGTAACTCTTCTGAGAGGGACCACCCACCTGTGCAGCTTACCTTGGACACCAGGCTCGCCCTGTATGCGGCCAGGGCCTTCAGGTACTCTTTTTTGGCAGCTTCCGTTTTCCTTTTATAAACCTATAAAAAGACCACAGTCAGCACGGCCTTGAATATATAGATTCTAGCCATAAAATCACTACTGCCTAAACTAGGTCACACCACTCCTCACAGAAAGTGCTGGGCTTTCTGGCTTTGATTTTTAAATGATAACACAGGTAAGTATTAAAACAAAACAAAATCCTGGCCACCTAAATGGGGGACAACTGTGACTTTTATTGTCACAAAGGAAAAGAGCCTGGGCAGTGTGAGCAGTTTGCAGTCGGCTGCTAACCACAGGTTGGCCCAGCAGCTCTGCGGAACAAAGGCCTGGATAACTGTACTCTAATGATTAATCATTGTCTTTAAGTAGCTCCCAACAGGACAGGTAGAACTGCATTATACAGGGTTAGGGTTCCCAAAGCTGTTTGAACCCAACAGCCACTTTATAGGAAAAAGAGGTGACGGTCTGCTGCTGTCAAAATTTATGCCCTTGGAAATCCTAGGGAGGAGGAGTTCTAATCTCTCCTACAGGGTCACTATGGGTTGGAACCAACTCCATGGCAACGGCTCTGGTTTAAAGGTTTAATGTTTATGGGCACAGATTGCCACAGCTTTGTCCCACTGAGGGGCTTGGTGGATTCGAACCACTGACCTTTTAGCTAGCAGCCGTGTGCTTAACCACTGTGCCACTGGGGCTCCATCTGTAAAGATTCCCACCTAGAAAACCCAGTGGCGCTGTCTACTGTGTAACACTCGGGCCTGGCTGCCATGGCTCACACCCACAGAAGAGCGGACCGTGTCAGGATACAGCCTGGTTTCCTGGAGAGCGGTGCAGGAGGGAGGGCCTCATGCTAAGGCAGTAACTCAGGTAGCAAGGAGAATACAATTTGCCGCAAATGGTTTAAATTATAGAAAGTAACTAGTTTCTCCATCAATGTCATCTTTCCTGCACATATATTTCTTAAGTGCACTAAATCACTAAGAGGTCAAAACAAAAACTAAAGTGGTAAAAAACTAAAGTGATAGAGTATGTGAAGACAGACAACGGAGGCCTTTCAACCTCTGTTTTGGGAGACAAGAGGGCAGCAGGAAGAGCAAAGATGTGATTCCCATGAATGAAACCAATGAGTCTCATTAACAAACCTATCATCTTAAACATGATTTGGGTTATTTTTTCTTTTTTTTTTGGCATTTCTAGTAGAGAGACCAGTCTGCTATATACAGCAATAAACTCACTGAAGACAAACAATAAAGTTCTACGGTTGCACCTGGTGTGGTGCTGTGGGCTAATGTGCTGGACTGCAAAATTGGTTTGAATCACAAGGCTGGCAGTTCAAGCTCACCAGCTGCTCCTCAGAAACCCTACACAGGGTTGCTATGGGTCGGAACCGACTCGACAGCACTTAACAGCAACAGAGTCACATCACCCCTTGAAACATGCTTATAGGAAGGAGTTTATGGTTTGTGAACAAAACAAGCAAGGGTTTTCCACTCTTCATTCCCGAAACAATTTTTCTATTTCAACACTAATAGGGGTCTATTCTTCTGTCAATATGTAAACCTTAACTCCTATGAATGGTAATTGGAGTTTCAAGCTAGGAGCCAGGGGCAGACCGACCCCCAAGGAACCCATTCTTCCCTCGTTTATGTGGAGGAGTGGCTTAGGGAAGAAGAGACCAAACCCCTGAGGAAGTTATCTCCCACCAGCATGCCTAGCCTCTGAATCCGCTCATATAGCTAAGCTTTAAAATGAACACGGAATAAAAATTACAATGCCTGATGACAATAATGAGACACACATAGGTGGCTTCAAAGTTTAGAAACCCACCGGGTCAGCACAAAGGTTCAGAAAGATCATCAATGACACGGCACACAGGATGGCCTTAATCCCTTTGTAGAGCGCCTCGGAACAAAGCAGGGAAATCCACAGTATTTGAAATGAAAAGATCATTATCAAAAGTTTATGCTTGCAGGATGCTGCCTGGATTTCTTCCAACCCTCTCTGGACGGATCCCGAATAGTCACCCTCAAACTGGCCAAGAAACCTACACAGTTCCCGAATGGCTGGAGAGTTGTTCTATTTATGTTTGTGTGCTTGGTTTTTCAAATTCTGTACCTTAGAAAGACTTTCCTGAGAGGCAATCATACCAAGGGAAAAGTATTCGCTCAGAAATCGCCATGATGAATCGTGTCTTACCTGCTTTTGTTCTTCTCCGAGGCTGTCCCACATAGAGGCTACGATTTTGGAGACTTCTCCAAAGGTTGCATTAGGGTTCTGACCTTTGATTGCAGCTTGCGTGTCTCTGAAAAACAGGGCATATGCTGACACCGGCTTTTGGGGCTCGTTGGGATCTTTCTTTTTCTTTTTCTTTGGAGTCTTGGGCTTCTTGCCAGAATCTGGCGCAGCTCTTTTCTCTCCAATGGCCTGCAAAGCAAGAAGAAAATTTACTACCTACGAAGCACTTGCACAGAAGGCAGCAAAACTTACTTAGCTCACAATTGTTTCTTTAAGGTTTTGTTAAGCATCATCAACAAATGGGGGAGGGGTAAATGTGCTTAAGAGTTAGTTGGACAATAGAGATTGGCATTTAGAACATTGATTAATGAGACCCAGAAGTACCTTCCATGCACGTGAGGCACATGTTCTAAATAGCAATTATGAGTAAAGAAAGCCAGAACACTTTGTACCGGGGCAATGCTATACATATGCTTTACTATATACATGTATACATAAACAACATATTTTACATTGTCAGAGGTTTGAGAAGGGAAAGCTTACATCATATTCAGGATGTTGATCATATTCAGACCATTTAAAGAGGTCCTTGTCATAGTCACATGCCACAAGCATGATCAGTCGGAAATGATTTTTTTCAGGCTGACTTTTATTTTACCAGAATGTTACTTTGCTAATGGGTGTCTGGAAACTCAAATGGAAATTAGCTACAGTCACTAAATATGCATAAGAGAAAGGCTATCTTTAGAGTTTTTAGATAATAACTTTTTAAAGAATAGAATAACAAGAAGCGTAAAATGTCAAAACTACTTCAAGTGCAGGTAGAAAGAAAATCTATATTCTTCATGAAATTGAAAATCTATAAAAAAGCAATTAATTGATCATTAAAATCACCAAGAGTGACGATCCTTATTCTATAGGAGAAGGAGCCTGACAGCCACAACGTAAACTTTATGAGCTCAATCCCACTGAAATGGTCTGGGTAGAAGTCCCTGGTTACCATTATCTCACTTGACAGACTGTACTTTTCAACAGTATGGTATATCCCTAGTGTGGTGCTGTAGGGTGGGTACCGGACAGCAAACCACAAGGTAAGCAGTTCAAACCCAGTAGCTGATCCTGGGAAACCCTGTGGGTCGCTATGAGTCAGAACTGACTCCGCAGCACTTCACAACACGGCACACTGAAGACAATTTGGCAGGTACAATCATCAAAGGTCCTGGAGTATTTGAGAAAAACTGTTTTAAGAGGCTGCCTCGGCAAGATCAACTGATGGAAACTCAAGTTACTATCAGATTGGCTTTTAATGGCCTTGAATCTTGAATCCTATTCAAATTTTCAAAGAGTATCATTACTTTCTGATCTAAGGTCATTTGGTACTTCATCCAATTTCTAAAATTGCTAGGGAGTTTTCTTAACTAGTGAGTTTTCTTTGAGAGCGCCAAACTCTTACAGAATTCTGAAATCGCCATCCCGCCTGATTCCAGGTAGGTCCACCGCTGGTCAAGTCCTGCACAATCCTTATGGGCGGTTGTGAGCCATCGGGTTTTCACTGGCTGATTTTCAGATATAATTGCCAGGCCTTTCTTTAGCATGTCTTAGTTGGGACGCTCTGCTAAAACCAATTCAGTATCATTGCTACACAGCAATCATAGCAATGGATAGACCGGTGGTGGCAACCCCAGGTCTCTCACACTGAACCAACAGTGCCCCAGATAACACCCACACTAGTACTTTATGTACTTCACATGTTGTTAAGTACTGTTGACTCAGTTCCAACCCATAGCAGCAACCCTGTATAGGGTTTCCGAGGAGCAGTTGCTGAGCTTGAACCTCTGACCTTGCAGTTCAAACGGCTTTGCAGTCTGGCACATTAACACACAGCGCCACACCAGGACTCCATATGAATGTCAGATGGTATGTGTTGTATCATCGGACCTCTCATCCTAAATGCCATGACACAATTAACTCAATAATTCAGTAGTTACCCTTGTCTTGTTTCTAAATTCTCAGAGTAAGTGGGACTTTAATTCTAGTTAATAAACCTGAACTTGCAAGGGAATCAGATGTCCATTGGTTAAGCTAAGCTTTGAGCTTATAAAAAAGTATTTCAAAAACAAGAATACATATATACAGTTTCGTTTTCTAATAGAATGAAACAATTCTATTTTTTTCCCTAGATATAAATGTGATACTGATAGTAACAGCAACCTGACCCATGGCCAAATCATTTCTAGTTTTATCTGAATCAGACAAGTCTCACTTCAATCTCTAGAGAATACCATTCAAATGGGGACAACCGCTGATGTGCCTTTCTTGTAAAACCATGACTTGCCGTAATCATTATTACTTTCAAGAATTAAACAGAGAGGAAGAAGCCCATAGTTCAGTTAAAAGCTCAGAATTTATTCTCCTAAACAACTTTTTTGTTAATGTTTGAAAGGGTTGGAAAAGATAGAGAAATAGCTTTACCCGCCAGAAACATAATCAATAATTTTAATTTTTCTCAACTGCTTTGCTGTTGTTGTGAAGTGCTGTCATTAATCATAATGACCCTGTATAGGGTTTCTGAAGAGTGGCTGGTGAGCTTGAGCTACTGGCCTTGCAGTCCAGCATGTTAACCCACAGTTAAGGGCCGTCAATTCGGGTTCCACTCATAGTGACCATATATTAGGGTTTCCAAGGAGGGACTAGTGAATTTGAACCACCGACCTTGTGGTCCAGTGCTTTATCCCGTAGCACCACAGATAACAATTAAGATCCCTACACCCTCCTCTAAAATGGAGCAAGTCAGGAGTCACTTACAAGGTTCTCTTTAGACATAACTACTTCAGTTTGGTTTGTAGAGTTATGATCACAGGGAATAAGAGTGAAATGAAAGGAAATCACCTTAATTTGTATGGCTAGTTTTAACTTCTTATTGTTAAGTGCTGTCGAGTTGGTTCCAACCCATAGCGACCCTGTACAGGGTTTCCCAGGAGTGGCTGGTGAGTATGAACTGCCGACCTTGCAGTTCAAATTGACCTTGCGCAACTTATCTGCATCTTATTCACATCTTTCTTGAGTTTCTTTCATCGTCATTTCACTCTTCACCACCCGGAAGTCCTGTGGCACAAGCTGTGAGTGCATTCACTAGCTCTGTGCCCACTAGTGTGAGCTACACCAAATCCTGCTTCTCGAAATCCCTCTGGCTTCTGCAAGATTACTCTAGCCTCTCTCCTCTTTTCCTTCATTCTCAATCTCCTTTAGCTCTTTTTTCACTTGCTGCATAAAAATAAACGATGGTCTACCATATGGATGGACCTTGAGTGACAAAAGTCAGTCACCAAAGGACAGAGTATGATCTCATATATATGAAATTTCTACAACAAACAGGTGAACAGAACAAAACGCAAGTTCATTAGTAGTTATGGGGGTTGGGAGATGTGCAATCCTTAGGGCGAAGCTTCCGTTATGGGTGAATGGTGGGTGTGTCACACAACATGATGAACGTGACTAATGTCACTGAAAGATTCCGAAATGGCAAATGATTTGTTACATATATACTTACTACAATAAAAAAGCAGTTTTAAAATAGAAAATAAACACGAAATTTACCAAAGAAAAAGATAACTGATCATTATCTTTTTTATGATCTGCTCTTTACACACTCTGAGAAATCCTGATTACACTCATGTCTTCACACTGATGATCCCTAACCTGTATCTTTCTGCTCCAATGAGCTGAGTTCTAGACCCAAACATCCACCTGCTGTTAGCCTGCAAATTCAACCTATCCCCCACACCAACCACACATCTTCCCCATGGATGCGGACACACACACACACACACACACACACACTTCTGTCTTCCTGGCTCAACCCTCATATCCATGAGGACTCTACAATTAAAGTCTAAGCTCAGCTCCAAATTCCAGGGGAATTATTATTAATGATATCTCTTAAATGTTTTCTAACTTCCTTCTTCCTTGCCATGCTTTCATTTAAATGAAACCATTCATAATGAAAGAGGTTTTCCCTAGATATATGGAATCCTGGTGTGGCGCTGTAGGATAATCACTCGACAACAAAGCCGGAAACCCTATACAAGGTAAACCTTTGCTGGATCCTATGGAGCCACTGCAATCCATATATTTCATATATATATATGTATATATTTATATTTCATATATAATATATGCATATTGTTCTTGTTAGTGCCATTGAGTTGGTTCCAACTTATAGCGACCCTTATAGGGTTTCCAAGGAGCCGCTGGTGGGTTTGAACTGCCAACCTTGTGATTTGCAGTCCAGTGCTGATCCTACACATAAATGTGCTTATGTCATTCCTCTATGCAAATAATTAATCAGCTCTGAGTTATCAACAGAAGACTACCACAGTTAAATCATTTCTTTCAACTCCTACTTCTCTGTGTCCCTAACCAACTACACCTCATACCCATGCATCCCCTGCACACCCACTGCTCCTCACTCTTCCCACCACCCGAATGTCTACCTCTCTCTTCTGCCTCACAGAATTGTCTGTATCCTTTCAAACCTAATTCAAACGTCACCTTCTCAATAAAAGCTTCCTCAAATCACTCTTCCGAGCAGAATCGATTACCATCTCAGCACACCAGATACATCAATTAGAGCACTAATCACATGTGGAGCAAGTTTTAAACATAAGCTATCTATCCCCAATGGGGAATCCCATGGGCAGTAATTCCCCTGTAAACCTTTACATTACCAGAACCAAGGAACATGTCAGGCACAAATTAGGTGTACAACTTACTATGAGTGAATGAGCGACGAGTAAGTTTTCATTAGTTGCTTATGGTAGTTATTCAGAATGTATAACAACTGCAGCTATATTTTTAGTTCAAATTTTATGTCCTGGTGTGACACTTGTAGGAGAAACACCGCAAGTTCAGTGGTTCAAACCTTCCAGACACTCCTTGGAAACACTATACAGGGTCCCTAAGAGTTGGAATCAACTCTACTGCACTTAACAATACCATTAAAAGGAGCCCTGGCGACACATGGCTAAACACTTGCTGCTAACTTTAATGTTGATGGTTTGAACCCATCCAGCAGCTCTGAGGAAAGAAGACCTGTAGATTTGCTTCTTTAACGGTCACAGCAAGGAAACCAAGCCCTATGGGGCAGTCCTACTCTGAGAGAGGGGGTCACTATGAGTCAGAGGCAGCTCGATGGCACCCAACAACACACCTGAAGGATACATTTTCCACTGCAAAGGCAAAGGTGTTTAGAACTTAATGAACGATAACTGTCATTGGAAGTACAGGCTATTAAACTGCCAGCAGTTTAGCCCCCATTGTGGATGAAACTGAACCATATAGACATTAGACTACAATCAAAGCAGGTTAGAATTTCTGATTAGTCTCGTGCAGGCCTTGCTTTTGCAAATCAGAAAACCTGAGACCTAGAAGAGTTCAATGACTTATCCACACAGTCTTACAGATCTTCTAACTTCTCCTGTCTACAGAGAAGAAAACAGTAGAAGAGTGAAGAGAAATTTAAACTATCATAAGTGTAACTGCTAGTCCAAATCTAGACAGAGAAGGAAGAGTGTAACGTCTTTGAATGAAACTCAAAGACATGAGCCTGGCTATCTCCAAACTCATGGAAGGCAGGTTACTTACTAATGCAATTAATAGCAGTGTGTCTTAAACTTACTCTGTTGGATTCATCAGCGTCCTCTTCATTGATGGAGCTAGAAGGTGAGGGAGTTGCTGATTTGCTTGCTGGAGGTGAAGGCGATGTGTGGGGCATACTGGCACCTCCCAAATTCAACCCCAGCTGAGCACTGAGTTGAGACTGGTTGATGGTGGTGAGCTGGGCCGGAGGCATGATCCCAGAGCGAGCAGCATCGGTCATGTGCACGATGGATCTCATGATCAGGGAGGGATCCTGACGGTACTGGGAGACTTGTGTGTGGCTCTGGTCCTTCAAAGGCAACAGTGAGAGGAAGACCAATTTAGTGTACAACAGTATCAATGAACTCTTAGTTGATCCTCGGATGGCTTGCCACCACCTGTCTGTGCCACTTTGCTGCCCTATAGTGGTTTGCATGTTGGTGTGACACTAGGAGTTATGCCAACAGTAGTTCAAACATCGGCCAGGTCACTCATAGTAGACAGGCTTCAGTGGTGCTTACAGATGATCATATATTAGGAGGAAAGGACTGGTGATCTACTTCTCAAAATTAGTCATCACAGAATGTTGTCTGATGAGCCCCTTAGCTTGGAAGGCACATAAAATCCACAGTGGCCACAACAATGGACTAAAGCATATCAACGCTCATAAAGACAACCAGGCAACACTTTGTTCTATAGTGTACGAGGTCACCATGAGTCAAAGCCAACTCAGTGACAAGTAGCACAATAGATGGGCTTGACCTGCTGCAGGATGACCAGTGTATGTTGAGTTACTGAGTAGGACTCCTGGCAAACATTTGAAGAAGGCTCGAGTCCAAACCCCCGGCACCTAGGCCAGTTTAGTTTTCTGTAGCACTGATGGCTGATACAAAGACTATCGGCAAAGAACAATAAGATTCCAACTCTTGCTTCTTAATGAGGACACTCTTTCAGGCTCACCAACTGGTTTACCATCCTGCGTACACATAGACAAGAGTTTGGTTCCATTCATTTGTATCAATCCTCCATTTGTTTTGAATCAATCCTCACAACTATACCAATAAACAACATCATGACAAACAGCGAAAAGATTGTAGTTGTCAACAATTTCATTTTACTTAGACCCACAATTCATGCCCATGAAAGCAGTAGTCAAGATATCAAATAACACATTGTATTGGCCAAATCTGCTGCAAAAGACCTCTTTAAAATGTTATCAAGCAAAAATATGACTTTGGGAATTAAGATGTGCCTGACTAGAAATCATGGTATTTTCCACCAGATCCTATGCATGCAAAAGCTGGTCAACAAATAAGGAAGATGGAAGAAGGGCTGGCACCTTCAAATTATGGTGCTGGTGGCAAATGCTGAATAGACCATGGACTACCAGAAGAACAAACGGATCTGTCTTAGAAAAAAGTACAGTCAGATGCTCCTTAGAAGTAAGGATCGTGAGACTTTGTTTCACGCACTTTGGGGACTTTGTCAGAAGGGACCAGTCCCTGAAGAAGGTAAGGTGGTGGCGGTGGTGATGTGATGTGTGTTCTGTACAGTAGGTTCACAGCCACTGAGTATAAGGTTTTGGAGGCTGTAAATCTTTATGGGAGGAGAAAGTCTCATCTTTCTCCCACAGAATAGCTGGTAGTTTCAAACTACTGACCTTGTGGTTAGCAGCTCAACTCATAACCCACTAGGCTACCGTGATTCCTTCTGGAAAATGGAGGGACTATAAAAGAGAGAACATCCCCTCACTGTGGATTGACACCATAGTAGCAACAATGAGCTCCAAAGCGACAATGATTGTGAGGATGGTGTAAGACTAGGTCGTGGTTTGTCTTGTTGTACACAGTAGGGTCACTGTGAGTCAGAACCGTCTCCACAGCACCTAACAACCACAATGGTTACCCAGCTCTGTGACAGAAGAAGAATTCACTCTTTATATTATCCTTCCAGGTACCCATGTGACATGCAGGGAGGATGGGTTAAGAGAAGCAAAGCAAAGTTAAGAGAAGTAAAGCAAACATCTGCTTGCTTTAGAGCACCCTTTCTGTAAAATCCTCTGTGGTTAACCAGAGGGTCATTCCAATTCTGAATTATACTATCAATGGCATCTGGAACTCATTCAATGTCTTTCGGATGGATATCATTTTTTCCCCATCTTAAACCTGCTTTTGTGTGTGTGTTTTTAACACACTATGATTTAATGTACTAATGGACTTTTTTTAAAATACACATAAACAGGAGGTAGAGACACTCAGAATTAGCTTTCACTGAAAATTATTACAGTTACATACATAAGCAGCCTTTTCTGTTTTTAGTTGTCATATAAAAGGCTGCTGCTGGTTTGTTAATTCCGAGCTCTCAAAAAATGAAGCCATGATTTTCAAATGACTTAAGGACTTGTCATTTAGAATGAGACAGATTTTACTGAAACCAAATTCTCTTATCTTACAGTGACCCAGAATCTTTTTATATACTAGTCTATGAATTCTTAACTGCTCCTCTTTTGAGTCTTTCTAAAAATGGCATATTTTGCTCTTTAAAGAAACAGAATGATTTTTCAACTAAATTAAGACACTTGACTTCTTAATATTAAATATATAAATATCACTAAATGAGAAGCACTAAGCAATATCTATCAACAGGAAACTAGCTGAATAAGTTATGATATATCCATATTTCAAAGTTATTATGAAGCTTTAAAAAAAAAACTAATTTATTAGATTTATGTGTATTGACATAGAGCTGGGTTTCTCAACTTTGACTCTATTGGCATTTTCGGCCAGATAATTGAGTCCTGGTGTTGCCCTGTAAGAAACTCACTTTACTGCTAACTATGAGGTTGGCAGTTCAAGCCCAATTGCTCCTTGGAAACTCTACATGTGGTCACTATGAGTAGGAACCGACTCGACAGCACTTAACAACAACAACAATTCTTGGTTGGGGGAGGGTCCTCATGCACTGTGCCTTATAGGATGTGTAGCAGCATCGCTGGTATCTACTTTGAGCACCAACGGTACCTCCCAACCTCCACTTGAAAGCCATGGCAACCATAAAAAGCTCCAGACAAGGCTGAATATCCCTTGTGGGGCACAATGGCTTACAGCTGCGAACCACTAGTGTACAGTAACATTGACAACATAGAAAGGAAAAGAGCAAAACAATCCTAGAGTATAACTCCTTTTCATTAAAAAAATAATAATAAAGGTAAAGAAAAAGTGAATCTTAACTATTAACAGAAATCCCTGAGTGTAAAGGGTTAATGTTCACTGGACTCCTAACCAAAAGGTTGATGGCTCCAGTCCACCGAGAGGCACCAGAGTAGAAGGGTCTGGTGATTTATTTCCAAATATATATACATCTATACCAACCACTGAAAACCCAATGGAGTACAGTTCTTCTCTGACCCACATGGGTCACCAGGAGTCAGGATACTGACAACAACCAGCAAGTGGTACTGTTAATAACGGTGTTAGGTTGAAAGAGTATGTGTGTGTGGAGGGAGGGGGGAGTCTGAACTTTTTCCAATTTACATCTGTATGCTGTTTTGACAAGACTGTGAACAAAATACAATAAGAAATAAAAAAGCAAGGGCTAAAACACCTGTCAGGGAAAATAAAAAGCCTACAAAGTAGTTCAACTATTCTCTAGCTTATTGCTAGGTTTCTTTTTTATGTCTCAATAATTCCTGAATTATGAAACTTCGTGGACTCCCTGGAGAAATGCGTCTCATGGATCAGAACAACGCCAGTCTTTCTTGTCTCACTGACAAAATCCTCTTCTCTTCTGTGGTCCCTGAAATATTACATTCTGTTGGCAGGCAGCCTTCTGCAAACTTGATCACAATCACAAAAGGGTTTTATTCTGTTATCAGCTGGTCTTAATTTTTTTGATTGACATTCTACCAAATTTGTCCATTTCTCCTAGACCATTTGAGCTATCTGGTCACTCTGCCACCTTCTTTCGAAGTCCAACAATGGCACATGGACATCACTTCCAGCCCCCAACCATTAGCAAGGAAGTTGTTCGTCCTATTTTTAATTTTACTCTCCATACACATCTTCTAGAAAACTTTTTAAAGCTCTTCAGGCTTATTTAAATCTAGAGCACACATAAATCAAATATTTTAATTTTAACTGTACAGTAATGAATCAGCTACCTTGTATGGCCGAGAAATAAGATGGTCTGGTTTATACAACTTTCTCATTTACAGAACTGTTACTTTGCTTTCTGCTCCAACGCCCATGAAAATCAGCATGTATAGATTGATTCACCCAACACCTTCAACATTTCAGATGGATCTTACAGTCAAACAGAAGTAAGACTTCTTAGCTTCATAACCTCTTCCTGAATTCCACTTGCAATTTATGCTTTTATTATAGGCTTGCTAGCCTGAGAGATCCTGCTGACTTACAACCAAGTTCCACTGTCACTAAAAAGAGCCTTTACTGTATGCTGGGAGATATAAACAGTTAAGACTTTCAATGACTAGCTGAAAGGTTGGTGATTTGGACCCAGCCAGTGGATCTCAGAAGATAGGCCTGGCGACCAGTCTGGAAAACCCTGTGCGGCTGGGGTTACCATAAGTCAGAATCCACTGGGCAGCAACTAACATCACCAACAACGCTATATGCTTACTACGCATGTATCAGCAGTTGTCTTAAACTATGATGTAATTCCTAATTTAATCCTTTTAAAAACTCCTTATTAGACATTTTATAACCCTCCACAGTAGGAAAATGTAGTAATCCGCTTCCATAAAGGTTACAGGTTTGGAAACACTATGGGGCAGTTCTACAATGTACTTCAGGGTGGCTCTGAGTTGGAGTTGACGCGAAGGCCAGAGGTTTTGTTTTGTTATTATAACCCTCATTAAATAAAAGTAAGAATGATTCCCCAGGCCACCACTGCTAGCTCATGATTCCCATGGAGATTCCTGCCTAGGGGACTATGGAGTTCGGTGGTAGAGGCATGCACTGGCAGAAAGAGGGATGAAAAGGGCTCTGGGTTCTCTATCACTGGTGAGATTCCTCATAAAATTTAATTACAACAATAAAAAAAGAGAACAATGTGAAAACACTTTTGAAGAAGATATTGGTGGTAGGACTCAGTGTTTTGCCAAAATACAGAGCTATCTGCATAGTCTTCAGTTCCATAAAGACTCATCCATCCACCATATCGCCCATAGAACAATATGTCAAGAACTTCTGGGGTATTTTCAAATAACGTCTGAACCACATCTCTATGCATTTACTGTGGTCCACAGTTATCCCATCATAACTTCCTCTGGTGAGATTTATAGTATAAGAATATTAGTAGTCAGGGTACGGCCCTTCAGAGATTCAAATTCCTTTAGGGGTACCAATTATTAACAATTGGTTATATATTTATATATTGGTTTTATATATATACATATGTATATATGTAGGAAGGAAGCTATAAAGACATCCTTTGATCTCAGGATTCCTACTTAAAAAAAGAAAACTGGGAAGATGTCAGGTCTATCTGAAAACATGTATTGAGCATCCACTATGAACTAAGGTCAGAGAGGCCATGTATTACAAAATTCATATCTTTGAAAACTAGAAATTTACCATGCAACTTTTCAAACATTAGTCCAACTACCTAAAGTTTAGAATAGAGTAATGAATTGAACATGTCAATATATGTTGTTGTTATTGTTGAGTGCCATCAAGTCAGGTCCCATTCATAGTGGCCCTGGATAGCATTTCCAAGGAGTGGCTGGTGGGTCTGAACCACCAACTTTGCGATTCAAACTGACCCTTTGGTGCAGTGTATTATCCTGCACTCTGCTCAACATTTTAAAACATAGTATGTTAAGTTATAATCATGTGTTTAGTCCTAAGATATTTAATGTGGTTCTTAGTAAATCATTTTTGTTGTTTTAGTGCTGTTGAGTTGGTTCCAAACTTATAGTGACTCTGTATAGGGGTTCCAAGAAGCAGCTGGAGAGTTTGAACTGTTGACCTTGTGGTTCAAACCGACCTTGCAGTTCAGTGCTTTATCCCTTAGCACCACAACACCAGGACCTCCCATTTATTAAAATTAAGTCTTAAAATTTTGACCAATAATCCCTGAAAGGCAACTTGTTTTACTCGCTCTCTCTTTTTCATAGAGAGCAGCCACTGCCACTACCATGCCCACCCAATACGAGCTGAATGCTGGCAGTTCTGCTTACTCTTTATATGCAATGTCTACTTGTATCATTTGCTAAAAATGTAAGCTTTTGGATAGACCATTTGGACAAGACTCACTGGTTTTTTGCCTCACCTGCCCTCTAATTGATGATACTAGACAAGAGTTTCTCAGTGTCAGCAGTACTGACCTGTGGACCCGAGTAACTCTGTGAGTTCCATCATCCTCCACCTAGCCTCTACTCACTAGTTCTCTCACACACATACACAACACGCACACACACACACATTTGGAACTTGCTCCCAGGCTACAACAACTAAAAATGTCTGCAGATAGTGTCAAATGTTCCCTGGGATGCAAGATTCCCTGATTGTGAACCACTATATTAAACAAAAATAATGGAAATCTTTCGCAGGAGGGAAGGGGAAATGTCCAAAGTTTATGTTCTGTCCTTAAAATAAGAAAACATGTGGATAAACAAGATTCAAACTGTGATAAATACTGGGGAGTAAACCAAGTATATATATCCACAAGTATATACAAGAGAGGGACCCCTGGTATAGTGTTGTAGGATAGCACTGGGCTGCAAATCAAAAGGTCAGTGGTTCGAACCTACCTTCACTTGTTGATGTGGCACAACTCAAAATGGGGAGAAAAATCTGCAAACATCCACCAACAACTGGGACATGGAATATGTGAAGTATGATTTTAGGAAAATTGTAAATTGTTAAAAATGAAATGGAATGCAGTAAGATCTCTATCCTAAGCATTAGTAAATTGAAATGGACTGGTGTTGGCCATTTAGAATCTGATAATCGTATGGCTTACTATGCCAGTAAAGACAAATTGAAGAGGAATGGCACCACAATCATCATCAAAAAGAACATTTCAAGATCTGTCTTGAAGTACAATGCTGTCTGTGATAGGATAATATACAGATGTCTACAAGGAAGACCAGCTAATAGCACTACTATTCAAATTTAGGCACCAACCACAAAAGCCAGTGATAATGACAGTGAAGAATTCCACCAACTATTTCAGTCTGAAATTAATCAAACATACAATCAAGATTATTGATAATCTGGTGATTGGAATGCAAAGACTGGAAATAAAGAAGATCAATAGTAGCAAAAGATGGTCTTATTGATAGAAATGATGCTGGAGATCACATGATAGAATTTTGTTAAGACCAATGACTTTTTCATTGACCTCACCAGATAAAATACAAAGGAATCAAACTGACTATATCTATAGAAAAAGACAATGGAAAAGCTCCATGCCATCAGCCAAAACAAGGACAGGGACCAACAGCTCATATGCCAGTTCAGGCTGAAGTTGAAGAAAATTGAAACAAGTCTACGAGAGTCAAAATATGACCTTAAGCATTTGTTGCTGTTATTAAGTGCCGTGGAGTCAGTTCCGACTCACAGTGACCCTGAACAGGGTTTCCGAGGCTATAAATCTTTACAGGAGCAGAAAGCCTATGGAGCAGCTGGTAGTTTCAAATTGCTGACCTTGTGGTTCACAGCCCGATTCGTAACCACTACGCTACCAGAGCTCCTTAAGCATATCCCACCTGAATTTAGAGATCATCTCAAGTACAGATTTAATGCCTTAGACACTAATGTCTGAAGACCAAAACAGTTGTGGAATGACATCAGGATCATACAGGAAGAAAGAAAAGACTCATTAAAAAGAGAGGAAAGGAAGTAAAGACCAGATGGATGGCAGAAGAGATTCTACAATGTGCTCTCCACTGTAGAGATACTAAACAAATGGAAGAAATGAGGACGGCAAACAGCTGGACAGTCAAACGGCATCATGAAAATACAAAGTAATGCATAATTATAAACCAAAATGTAGAAAACCAAAAGGGATGAACACAGATTTCTCAAACTGGAAGAACTGAAGAAAAAAATTCAAGCCTCAACATACAACAATGAAGGATCCTATGGGCAAAAAAAAAAAAAAGAAAGAAAAGAAAATGGCTTCACAGGGTAAGTACAGGACTAAGAATCACAGGATCACATGATGGGTGGTTCAAGCTCACCAGCTGCTCCATGGGAGAAAGATGAGGCTTTCCGCTCCTGCAAGATGTACAACCCTTGGAAACCCTTTACAGGATCGCTATGAGTCTGAATCAACTCAAAGGCAATTAACAACAACATGGGCAAACCAATGAATGGTGCTGAGAGCATCAGAAGAAGATGGAAGGAATACAGAGAGTCACTGTACCAAAAAGAAGTTTCCATGCTCAAACATTTCAAGAGCTAGATCAAGAGAAGTCCACACTGCACTGAAGGCATTGGCGAAAAACAAGGCTCCAGGAATTGACAGGACACAAATTTAAATCATTCAATAAACTGATGAAGTGCTGAAAGTGCTCACTCATCTGTGCCCATTAATTTGGAAGACAGCTACCTGGCCAACCAACTTGAAGAGAGTCATACTTGTGCTCATTCCAAAGACAGTTGACCCAACAGAATGCAGAAACCATCCAACAATACCATTAATCTCACATGCAAGTAAAAGTTCGCTAAAAAGAATTCAAAACCTTTTGTTACAGTACACTTAGAGGGAACTGCCAGAAATTCAAAGAAGAGTCAGAAGCGGATGTGAAACCAGGAATCAGAGAAGCAGCCCTGAAATTAAGAAGGCAAGCATGTTCTAAGTGGAAGGAACAACATGTGCAAAGATTCTGAGGTGGGATGGAATTTGGTATGCCTAAGAAATGAAAGGAGGCCAGTAGAGCTGGGAGCAGGGTAAGTAAGGAAAAGAATGAAGCGTAATGAGATTGAGAAGATTAAAAGGCGTCCAGATACTGTAAGGTATGGAAATCAGGAGATGCTTCCCTGAGGAGGTGACCTCTAAGCCTGAAAAAGGGAAAGAGCATCCAGATGGAGAAAAACATGTGTAAAGGCCATGAGAGGTCACAGATACCGGAGCTGTAAGGCAAGACTCATGAGGAATGGTCATAACAGGTCAAGTCTTAAAGTCCGTCTGTGCCAGAAAGTCTGGATTTTCTTCACAGTCATGAGGGAAATCACTGAACGCTTAAAGGTTAGGTATCTATCCAGTAAATGTATGTATTCTAAAACATATTAATGGGACAAGTCTCATTGGCAACCCATATAAATAAATTGTGGACATTTTGATTTAGTTTCAAAGCACATGTATAACTTAACGCCTCAATCTACGTTTTGAAGACCACACAAGGTTTAAGTTTTACAATTTCAGAAGGTCCTGCACAACGGACAGGCTATCGACCTAATAAAAGGCTCTATCTACCTGTATTGTTACCCTCCATTTGCCTGTATGTCCAACTCATGTGATACTTGATCAAACCTAACAGAGTTTGCATGCGTTACAGAGATGGGGATGCCCAGGTGAGGTTGGTTTCTCAATCCACATGATGAAAGGGCTTCTGTCTTTTTTGAAAAAGAAAATTAAGAAATGGGACTTGTTACTAGAGGGGCTTATCCTCTTGAGTTATGTGAAGTCCCATCTATCATTGAACATTAATTATTGAAGACTTTTTTTTAAATATAAATAATTTTATATTACAAGTAAAACTCTGCCACTTGCATAAATGAAAAATCAGAGTCTCCTGTGAAAATACAAGGCCAAAATAATAAAGATCTTTAATAACCATCTAAATACTGTGGTTTCCTTGGGCTTGGAACCTCCTCCAAATTCTCTTTTCTCTTATTTAAAAAAGGACAACAGAGAAGCCCAGAGAAAGTTAATCAAGGCATAAGGTGAGATGAGAGGTGACAAACTTGCTCCTGTAAAACCTGATGTGCCCCTATGCTATCGCATGGCAAGATGTTGTTGTGGTTGTTCTTAAGTGTCGCCCAGTTGGTTCCAACTCATAGCGACCCTGTATAGGGTTTCCGAGGAGTGGCTGCAGGGTTTGACCTGCTGACCTGGTGGCTAGCAGTCCAGTGCTTATCCTTCAGCACCACACCAGGACTCCCAGGAAGAGGTGGTGGTGGTTATGTGCTGTGGAGTCAGTTCCAACTCGAACCCACCCTGTGCAGGGTTTCCAAGGCTGTAAATCTTTATGGGAGCAGAAAGTCTCATCTTTCTCCCTTGGAGAGGCTGGCAGATTCAAACTGCTGACCTTTCAGTTTGCAGGCCAGTTCTAAATGCATTATGCTACCAGGGCTCCTTCATGGAAAGAGGTTTATAAGTGCTATTGCGTTGGTTCTGACTTATAGCAACCATATATAGTGTTTCTGAGGAGTGGGTGGTGAGTTCGAACCACCAACCTTGCGGTTCAAACCAACCTTGCAGTACAGCGCAACACACCAGGATTCCCATGGAAAGAGAGAGGTGGGTTTTTTGAAAGGGGTTGGATAGAGTTTATCTTTTCTTGAACTAAAAAAGCTGTAAGTCTGTCTTCTTGTTGTTGGCCAATTGGACTGTGTGCATCCCACGTGTACCGAGCAGAGCTGCTCCACTAGGTTCTCAAGGCTCAGACCTTTAAGAAGCTTCTTTTGAGGAGTCTCTGGGTGGTTTTGAATCTTAAGTCTTGACCATTATACACGTCTTCTCTGTCTGGGACACTCCTTCCCCTTTTGTGGCATAGGTCAGCTCATACCTACTGCCATTCTGTTAATTCTGACTCAGAGTGACCCTACATATGATTTCTGATATTACTAATCTTCATTGGAGCAGAACACCTCATCTTTATCCCAACAAGTGGCTGGTGGGTTTCAGCCATCAACCTTGCCATTAGCATCCCAATGCCTAATGGACAGCACTACCTGGGCTCCTTTAGTGAGCTCCCATTCGCTTTAAGGAGTCCTACTGTGGTGCTGCAGGATACACACTGGACCACAAGGTAGATGGTTCAAACTCACCAGCCACTCCTCGGAAACCCTGTATAGGGTAACTCCGAGTTAGAACTGACTTGATAGCACTTAAGAAGAACAGCAATTCTCTTCATACATCCATTAGTAGTCCAGAGCTTGACCATTTGTGCAATCAGGACTTGCTACTCTGTAACTCTCTACTTTTCATGATTTTTCTACTCATTCTTTCAGGTGTGGAGAAAGGACTATATCCTCAATGGCATCCTCCCAGAACACAGGGACTCCCTTCTCTCTCTCTTTCCCATACCCATGCCTGGTGTTTTGTGTATCGCACAATTGGTAAGAGAATCCCATATCTCTTCTACTGTTTTCCATTGCTTTTGTAAATTTAAGATAGAAGCTTTCAAACTCAATAACTTAAAAAAAAAGAGATATTGTTAATTACTATATTTCAGCCATTTTGATTTATTACGATGGTGTTTACTTTCATGTGGGCAGATTTTATAATAAAGAACTTCTAAAACTCTAATAGGCAAATGTGTTCATGGATCTTCTATCTACATTTACAATTAACTATTCTTTGCTCAACTATCCAATGTTAAGATTTCATAATGGAAGATAGCATCCAATTAAAAAGCAAATAACCCAAATCTATTAGAGTGTGTGACTATTTTACTGTGCTCATTTGTTAAATCAATATTTCTTGAGGAGAGTAATTATCTGTAATAAAATTATTTAGTATAAATAAATATCAGAATAACAAAAATTTAAAATCCAGGCAAATAATTATATGTTCAATTATTTAGACGTATCTGACAGCAATATTAAGACACTATTTCTGAATTAACAACAATCAATCAAGAGTTACACAAAACTATTAAGGTCTTAACCCCAAAAGACCATGAAATAAATACCATTATGCCAAACACATATCCAAAATAATTACAGACCTACAAATCACAAACTGTGTGTGTGTGTGTATGTATGTATGTACGTATCTCAAAGTCTACACTGAAATAGACTATTTCTGCTTAATAATTACTCTCAGGGTTATAATCAAACATCTCTACACATGCAAGTTTTCTGAAAAACAGTATTCTTTAAAGTTAATTTAAAGTTTCTCAGAAAAGTAAAAAATTCCAGTTTTTCATTAACAATGAATGGCATTTACTCCTGTGTCCTCTAATCCCCTTGTTTTACCCAGGAATCACCCTTATGCTTAGTTTATTCAGTCTTAAGTTAGAATTTTAAAGTTAAATTCCACTTTTACAGATGCTCATACACTTGGATAAACGCTGCTCCCCACTGCTTAGTTTACTATCCAAGGTACATTCTTAGTAACAACTATTTTTTGACCATCATGTATTCACATGCTGTCATTCACTAAAACACGGCCACTGGCATGGAGTCGATTCTGACTCACAGACCCTGTAGGGCAAAGTCAAACGGCCCCATCGGTGTCCAAGGCTATCAGCTTTGCGGAGGCTGGCTGCCATGTCTTCTTACCACAAAGCAGCTGGTGGGTTTGAACCACCAACTTCTCAGCTCATAGCCAAGTGCTTTAACCATGGTACCACCAGGTCTCCAGGCTACTCCTTAATAAACAGAAATTAATTTATATGTTCAACAATAAATAATTTATTGAGAGACCATAAATGTCAATGCTGCCACTGTCCCAGGTCCAAGGATGACAGTAGAGAAATGAGAAAAGCAAGGCTCTTGCCACAGGAGAGCATATATGCTAGTAGGGAGGAAATAGGCCATAAATAGGCAAATTAGACTATTTTAAATGGTCATAAGTGCTGTGAATGAAAAAAAATGGGTAATAGTATATGGGGGCAGGGTGATGTGCCATGGAGTCAATCCCGACTCAGCAATGCAGCATAGGGTCTCTGAGCAGAAAGCCTCATCTTTCTCGAACTGTGGACTTTGAGGTTAGCAGCATGATTCATAACCACTATGTGACCAAAGCTCCTTGTATAGAGGGTAACTCTCCCCATTATTAAAAATGCTTAAGCCACACTTGAACGCAAGACTCAAACAGATCTTTGCACACCGAGTCCCACTGTGCACTATTCTTGAGAGCCACAAGGGAGAAACAACTCCAGGATCTGTCAACAGATGAACAAACAAAATGTGGCACATACAAACAACAGGATATTATTCCTCATACACAGAAATGAAGTTTTGATACATGCTACTTCTACTGCAGAAATAAGCCTTGAAGACATGATGCTATGTGAAAAAGTCAGCCACAAAAGGGCAAATATTGGAGGCCTGGTGTGGTGCCGTGGTTTAATGTGCTGGACTGAAAGGTCGGTTTGAACTGCAAGGTCGGCAGTTCAAGTTCACCAGCCGCTATCTGGAAACCCTATACAGGATTGCTATGAGTCGGAACCCACTCAAAGGCACTTAATAACAACAACTTACAAGAAGCATCTCGACTAGGTATATGCATAGATAGAAATCAGGGTTGGGGGTTAGATATGGAGTAGGAAGATAATGCTTGGATGATGAAACAGTTTTGGAAATAAATAGTAATGATTGTTGTACAATATTGTGAATATGAAGGTCAAGTTAAAATGTATTGCTACAAAATCATAGAAACCTTTATGAAACAAAAATATAAAAATGTGAAGCTATTATTTCGAGATGTATCCTCCAAGTAGATCTATATATTTCTGAAGGTGGTGTTTCCATCTCTCTCAACTTTCCCCACAAATTTCTGCACTCTTCAATTTATGTCACATTAATGTCAGTTTTGACATTCCCCAGAGACTCATACCATGTTTCTTTTAAATGTTCTCTGAGTTTGGGAAACAAAAATAAATTTGAAGGCGTAAGATCAGGCTTGGTAAGAAATTCTACTAGGACATTCCTTGCTCCCCTTGAAGAATGAGCAGGTGCATTGTCGTGATGGAAAAAAAAAAAAAAAAAAAAAAAACTCATCTGCACAACTTTCCTGACCTTTTTCTAACCGATGCAGTTTTTCGTATCCTTAAAACTTCAAAATAAGCCCCCATGATTGTCCTGCATCCTTTGAGAAAATCTATCAAGATGACCCTTTTAAATCTCAAAGAGCAGTTGCCATAACCTTCTGAGAGGGCCTTTCTGCCTTGAATTTAACTGGCCCAGCAGATCCCCTGGGAAGACACTGTTTTCACTGGAGTTTGTTTTGAAGGCACCCTGCCATGTAGTGAATTATTTAATGTCTCTTCTACCTATAATCTGTAACTCCCACCTTGATGGGTCTGGGTAAAGGAAGGTAGGAGTAGCTGTTGATAGGATTATGCAATTCAGTTGGGAGTGGCTAACAGAGTTCATTGCGATTGTAAAAACTTGGAACTCTAATGTGTAAAAGATAAACTATCTCAGAAGCAGATGGGGGTATCTCACTACTGCCAAAAAACAAACAAACAAAGCATGCCAGAAGTGGTTTGTGTCCTTCGAATCCAAGATCCCTGTACACTGAATGTCCTCAACCCAAGAACAGAAAGCTGTTGACAATGGAGGAGTGACAGAGGAGCAGGAGAAGCAAGAGCCAGAGCATGAGGCCGAGTGCTGAGCTTCCCAGCCCACGGAGCATGTGAAGTAGAGTGACTGGGCAGGAAGTTTGCTTGCAGAGCTTGAGCCCATTTCATCTTGTTGAGGATCATCCTCTTTGTCATTGATCCTCTAGGTTACCAAGCATGATGTCCTTCTGCAGGACTAGTGTTAAGTGTTCTAAAACAAACAATAACAATCAAGCATCACACTGCACAATAGCTAACTGGATTTTTAAAAGTTGGGAAAACATTCCTACTTTAACATGTGGCCGTAAAGTTACCTCAACCTTAAAGACAATGCCATATCTTCAGGGTCAGCTAAGTAATTACTGGTCTCTTGAAGAACACTGGTTTTGAACTCTGAATGGTACAAAGACGCAGACTGGGTGGCACAGTGGTTAAGTGCTGGATTGCAAATAAAAAGGGTGCACCTTAGTCTGCAGAGAGGCATCTTTGCTTTTTAACACTTTGAAGAGATCTTTTGCAGCAGATTTGACAAATGTAATGCACATCTTTGAATTTCTCAACTGCTACGTCTATTGGTATTGATTGTGAATACAAGTAAGATGTGAATACAGGTAAGAAGAAATCACTGACAAAGTCCATCTTTTCTCTGTTTATCATGAAGTTCCTTACTGATACAGTTGAGAGGATTTTTGTTTTATTTTTTTTGGTATATCCTCTAGGACAGGAACTAGACTGCGAATCACAAGGTTTGTAGCTCTGCAGTTCAAACCCACTAGCTATTCCTTGGAAACTCTATACTGGGTCGCTAAGAGTCAGAACCAACTCAATGGTACTCAACAACAACAATTTCTTTGTACTTGTATGAAACAACTATTGTGTATCTGACATTGTTATGGGCAAATATTAATTCTTGCTCTTATGCTGTTCATGTGTAAGTTTTAGTAGTCATGACGTACACACACACACAAAAGGCATATTTGTAATAGAGGCCCTGGTGGGATGGGGGTCCAAGTGCTTGGCTGCTAACCAAAAAGTCAGTAGTTTGAACCTACCAGTTGCTCTGTTGGTGAAGGATATAGCAGTCTGCTTCCGTAAACCCTCACAACATTATAAACTCTATGGAACACTCTACTATCTTATTGGTCGTTATGATCCAAAATTCCTCTTGAAGGCAATGGTTTGGGTTTTTGGGTGTTTATGGGCAAAGCTATTTGCTCTACAAAAAACATCTAGCTTGTAAAAATGTCTGTGGCCTGGGCATTCCTGGCAGACTACTGTCAAAGCTTGTTCTTGTCAAGTGCCATCGAGTCTGTTCTGAATCATATTGACTCTGTACAGGGTTTCCAAGGAACTCTGGTAGAGCACTGATTATGAGTCAGGCTGCTACCCTCAAAGTCAGCAGTTCGAAACCACCAGTGGTTCTGCAGGAGAAAGATGAGTCTTTCTGCTCTGGTAAAGATTTACAGCCTCAGAAGCCCTATACAGGGTCACTATGAGTCAGAATCTACTCCATGACGCACCAACACTGTAAGGTTTCGAAGGATCAACTGGTGGGTTTGAACTGCCAATGTTTCGGTTGGCTAGAAGTCCAGTGCTTATCCCACCACACAAGGACTTCTGTTAAGGTATTTGCTGTTGTTGTTAAGTGAATTTTGACGAAAAGCATAATTGAAGCAGCCATTTAACTGTGATATTTTGCATTACAAGGAGAAGACACTAGAAATCAAGCAAACAGTTGTACAAAGCCATATTATCAGTCTCTGACTATTACAGAACAATAGCTAGCACATAGTAGGTGCTCAGAAAGTATTGTATAAAGGCTAATCTGGTTTCAGTTTTGTAACTTACACTTTGAAAAGATTGGTCCTGAACAGAAAATGTCAAAGATCACCTTGAGAAGATAAAGCCAAATATTACAACAAAATGTGCAAAGATCTAGAATCAGAAAACCAAAAAGGAAGAACATGCTCAGTGTTTCTCAAGCTGGAGAAACTGAAGAAAAAATTCAAGCCTCGACTTTCGTTATTGAAAGATTCTCTGGGCAAATAACTGAATGATGCAGAAAGCATCAAGAGAAGATGGAAGGGACACACAGAGTCACTGTACCAAAAGGAAAAGGTTAATGTTCAACCATTTCAAGAGGTAGATATGATCAAGAGCTAATGATAATGAAGGAGGAAGTCCAAAGTGCATTGAAGGAATTGGCCAAGACCAAGGCACCAGGAATTGACGGAATAAAAATTGAAATCTTTCAAGAAAGTGTGGCGGCACAGGAGGCACTTACTCATCTCTGCCAAGAAATTTGGAAGACAACTATCTGGCCGACTGATTGGAAGAGATCCGTATTTGTGCCCATTCCAAAGAGAGGTGACCCAACGGAATGTGGAAATCACTGGACAATCTCTTTGCTATCCCATGTGAGTAAAGTTTTACTAAAAGTAATACAGAAACGGCTGCAAGCATACGTTGACAGAGAACTTCCAGAGGTTCAAGCCAAATTCAGAAGAGGCCTTGGAACAAGGAATATCATTGCTGATGTCTGATGGATCTTGGCTGAAAGCAGAGAATATCAGAAATATGTTTACCTATGCTTTATTGACTACACAAAGGCTTTCGATTGTGTGGATCATGACAAGCTATGGACAACATTGCGAAGTATGAGTATTCCGGAACACTTAATTGTGCTCATGAGGAATCTGTATCTGGACCAAGAGGCAGTTGTTTGAACAGAACATGGGAACACTGATTGGTTTAAAATTAAGAAAGGTGTGCGACAAGGTTGGATTCTTTCACTATACTTATTCAACCTGTATGCTGAGCAAGTAATCTGAGAAGCTGGGTTCTATGAAGAAAAACATGGCATCAGGATTGGAGGAAGACTCATTAACAACGTGCCATATGAAGATAATACAACCTTGCTTGCTGAAAGTGAAGAGGACTTGAAACATTTACTGATGAAGATCAAAAAACACAGCCTTCGGTATGGATTACATCTCAATGTGAAAACAACAAAAAATCCTCACCACTGGACCAATAAACAACATTCTTATCAATGGGAGACAAGATTGAAGTTGTCAAGGACTTCATTGTTCTTGGATCAACTATCAACACTCATGGAAGCAGCAGTCAAGCGATCAAACGACGTATTGCATTAGGGAAATCTGCTGCACAAGACCTTTTTACTTTTTAAAGCGCTGAAGAGCAAAGATGACAGCTTGAGGACTAAGGTGCGCCTTACTCAAGCCATGGGGTTTTCAATAACCTCACAGGCATGCAAAAGCTGGACAGTGAGTAAGGAAGACTGTAGAATTGATGCTTTTGAGTTATGGTGTTGGAGGTGAATATTGAAAGTGCCATGGGCTGCCAAAAGAACCAACAGATTCATTTTGGAAGAAGTGCAGCCAGAGTGCTCCTTGGAGGCCACGATGGCCAAACTTTGTCTCTCATACGTCAGACATATTGTCAGGAGGGACCAGTCGCTGGAGAAGGATATCATGTTTGCTAAGGTGGAGGGTTAGAGAAAAAGAGGAAGACACCCAACAAGATGGATTTGCCAAGTGTCAGCATCGATGGACTCAAGCGTGGCAACAGTAGTGAGGTTGGTCCAGGATCAGGCAGTGTTTCATTCTGCTGTGCATAGGGTCGCTATTAGTCAGTACCAACTTGATGGCACCTAACAACAACTCCACTTAAAATGTGTTTTCTGCTTATATAAGTCAGTCCATCTCTATTATTAACTTGCAAGAAAAGACTTTTGGGCCATTACTAGACTAAATGTAACTATTACTGAAGTAATGACTCAACTTTTAGAAGAAATTGATGGTTTCCGTCAATGACTAAATGGTGATCCTTCAGTAGAATTCAGCTCTGCAGCCTCTATTGACAATGAGCATGTTCATAGCAATAAGGGCTTGTTTTAATAGAATGTTCCGCGCATTAAACACATTAATGACCCATGAAATAACTGTTTTATCTGCAACACATTAAACAACATTGCTAAAACAATGTATTAATTGAAGTCTGCTATTTCTTTTAATGTAAGATTTTTTTTAAAGAATCAAAGTGGCATGAAAGTCGTTTTGTAAAAACAAAAATAATTAAATTTCAAAATTCAAGCTATACCAACAAATGATGGTGAAACAATTAAAACATGCCTGGTGATTTTAAGATGAACGATTTTAATAAATTCCAACTGTCTGATAAAAAATGGTACCTGTGCAGATTACCATTTGAGAGTCTTACGGATATTTTAAAAGCTTTTACCTTTTTCCTCTCTGCATGTCAGTCTTCCAAAGGACTTTTCTGCTCTTTTTCTTTTTCCTTAACAGGCACAGAAACCACCACACTTAAATATCCCTCCCTTCCTGCCATCTCTTTCAATTTTCTACAACTACATCTGAAAGTACAAAAGTCCCATCGTAGCATTTTCTGTAACTATACTATCACAATTAAAACCACAGCCACATCAAACCAACGTCAACCCTCTAAACATGAAACATAATATGTGCAGGAATAAGTGTATGAATTATCAGTGTGTTTTATAAATTCTCTTTTGGGGGGCATAGACAATATCAGACTAGAGACAATTATTTTGCTGTCTGTTTCTTAGATATCAAAGAGAATTTTGAAATTCATCAAAGCTAACCTTCTGTTATGTACAACAGGCTAAGCTGAAAAGAATGTTAACAAGTTCAATTTTCATTCAATCAGCACTACTGCTCTCTGAAATGTTTCATTGCAGGAAAGAAATAAAAATAATCTATATGGTAATTATGAGGATGAATCCCCCAGTAACTTTCAGCTACATGAAAGGTCAGTTCTATTCAAGATATTTTATCAGTCCCCTGCACATACTCCTATGCTGTCATTTTAAATCTGAACAGCATTTTATTTTCCCATTTACAGCTACCTGCAGAATTAAGTACTTAAGCCAAATAAGAAAAAAAAGAAAAAAAAAAGAAAGAAAGAAAGAAAGAAATGTTGAATGCTGGCAAAGGCTATAATAGCATGGAGATAAATCGTTCAGCTGCTCTCTCTCAAGCCTCTAGGGCTGCAGATTTTTCTTCTCCTGGTGCACTGTGGGTATTCAAAACTTGTTCAACATGATTTCATTTCATTTCAGGCACTGCCTGAGAAAACTAAATTACAGAATCAATCATACAGAAGGTCAGAGTGAGACTTCATTACAAGTATTGCATGCTTGCATGAATATCTTTCATTTATGACTGACCCAATATGTCACAATAGCTGTCTAGTAAAAATAATCCACTTTCTGAAATTGATGTACTACTGATGTCAATGCTACTCAGCAGGTTGGGCAGATTATAGAGAGGTGTTAAACATACACACACACACACACACACACACAAATCCTTTGAAGCACATGTTGTAGATTTTTCGATTAAAATAATTTCCAGATGATCATATGGACTGACGATAATACTTAGGAGGTAATAACCAATTTTTAACCAAAACACACTGATGATTTTGACTTGCTCACCACATCCTCTTTTAAAATACACAGATCCACAAGCAAATCAGAGTTGTTCTTTGAAGTCACAAATGCATCGACATTCAATTTTTCAGCAATTCGCTTTTGAATACAAGGGTGTTTATTTGCATATTTTGAAACTGTGAATGCTAATCACTGGACTCTTTTTAATCCCCTTCCCCCCTCTTTTGGTTCTTGCTTTCTGTTTTAAAACACAATGGCATGAAGTTAAGGAAGATAAACATGTAGTGCTTGTTGCCAACAATAAAGCAGCTCATCAGTAATGTAACAAACTATCATTCTTTCTAAAGGAAAACCAATGAAGCTCTGAAGAAAAGCTGGTTCAACACAACATAAACAAGCTGGCTTTTCTGCTTCTATGATAGTCCTAATTCACCATAGCAATTCTTAACCGACAGCCATATTCATTTGGATAATAAAACTTCTGACTTGCATAAGGTCTGAAATATCCAGTGCATGCTGGATGCATGATGTATAAAGTATTATTTATTCTTTTTCTGGTGACCTTCCTAAGGGAAATCTCTGAGGAGGCTGTTGTGGAATATTATGATGTAGCCAGCCAACTCAGTACCCGGAGGGAGATAGAGAGGAACCTTGACATAACCTATTTTTAACCATGCCTCTGGCAATTCTGAATTCAAGTTTATAGGTGAACATGTCAGCTAGTCCGCAGAAGAAAGCCAACGACACAGTGTATTCATCATAATTCTGTCCTAGTCTATTTTATTTTTTCCAACATTTGTGATTTAAAATCCCATGACATTTCTTCAAGGTGAAATTCTACTAGAATTTTCAACTAGATTAGTTTGTTTCAAGTCAAAATAAATAGCCTTCTGGTTCAGTAAAACTTCAAAAAGGCACCAATAAATGCAATGAGGTTCGTGTAAATACCATGACAAGAGATTGTACTCAGCTAAAGTACCTATGCTTCTAAAAATCAATGAAATAATTCAGCTGCTTTAGTGATTAGCAATATATTACAGGAGAAGCATTAAAAATTGAGTCCTTTTTTTCCCAACGCCAGTATGTGAAAGCATTGTTCTTTAAGTGTATGTGAATATCATAATTATTTTATGATTCCATCTTTAGTTCTTTCCAATATAGTAAATTCAATTGACCATGAAATGAAATTTCATAGTCAAAATGCCTCCTTTACACTTTTTTATAGCAGCAATAACAGTTTTATAGCTTAAAGGCAAGGTAATTCATCAGATGTTTAATTTAAAGGCAGATTCTTATATTATTAATAAATATTTACCAATTTAATAAATTACACATTTTAGCATAGATTATATGGTCTTTTAACTATTTCCACAACTTCAATTAGCCTCACTGAGCATCTACGAATAGTGAGTGAGCCCTGGCTAACTCCCTTAGTGAATAAACAATCCCTTTATGTTTATGATTTTCCAGGCACAACACTGCAAAGCCCGATGCTAGAAGAACAGAGGGCAGACCCTCCATTCCAGTGTCAAAGGGACAAAGATGTAAAAAAAAGTCCAGAGGAAACAATTATTTATGATGGCAGAGAACATTTATGAATACTTAATGAGCGACTGTTTGCTGCATTCTTTACTGGCCAAAAAGCAAAAATAAAAACCCTGATGTTCAGTTCAAATGCAAAAGATCACAGGGCAAAGAAAACGATGGTGCCGAAATCCAATTGGGAACATAATTTTATATTTCAGAGAGCACGCTGAATCTTTGCACTGTTAATCCACTACATATTTTGCAATCATCCCTTGTCATCTGGGGAATTAACAATGAAACCAATAAACATCACCCGCATGGTCCTAATGTGCAGACAAACAAGTAAACAAGCAATAGGATTTGTTTTTTGTTATACCAACACATCTGTTTCTTTTTACCAGGTTTTAAAAAAATAAAGCCCTACAAACTATTAGTCTTGTTTTAAATTGTGTGCTACTTAGTAGCTCACCTAGATAGACACAAATGCAAAAAAAAAAAAACACCCCAAAAAAACCAAAAGACAACAAGCCAACAAGAATCCCAGCAGAAGAGTTTAAAATATTAAAGCAGATTTACTCTGGTGATTGCTAACTATAATTGCACACTAAGAAAAATAGAACCAAAATTATTGCATTAGTAATCTTGGCTCTCTGGAGTGCCTTACTCAATGTTTATGACAATAAATAACACAATTAGGTGTATTTCACACAATAACCCACTCTACATTTTCCTCTGCTGGTTAGAAACAATTTTTTCCCGTTTCTTTGTATCACAGTTTGATATTTAATGTGAGGTAGGAAAAAGCCATGTTTCATAAACATTATATTGTAATCCAACCAATGAAAAAGACCCTCCATTTGTTAAATCTCTCCTGGGCAAACTCAACTTCAAGCACATTGCTTTATTAAACCAAGGGTAAGGAAAGATCAAATCAGCTGCTTCCAAACCAGTGAATCAGATTTCTTAAAAATCATTTCAATTAAGAAGGATCTTACCAGTCCAAGACTCACATGCCCTTTCACATGGCTATTACCCAGCCACCCTCTTGCTCAATCCCGAGATTCATCTAGTTCCTGTGCCATTTCAGTACAGGTGGAAGGACATTTCCAAGCATGGCTCTCAGACCTCTACCACCAATAAGAAGCGCAAGTGAAAACACTTTCAAGCAAGAAACGTGGTACCTACCATATGCAACCCACTACTATGAAGCACACCATCTTGTTCCACAAGGTTTCTTGAGATTGTAATGGAAGGAAGATCTAGGCTTTGAGGTGGAAACTGAGGTGTGAATTCACTTCCCTGGGAAGGCAGTGGATCCGCCAGGCTTTGGAAGGGCAGAAGGACATCAGGCATGCCCAGGGCAGGGTCTGACTCTGGAGGAGGAGTGATGGGTGGGATTTCAAACTCCTCATCGCCAAGGCTTGGCGTATGAAATGTCTGCTAAAAAGAAAGAAAATATAGACAGCTTCAAATTCTGTTCCTGTATCTTATTTCTCCTTAGGGGCTGGAGGGGAGGCATAGGTGGCAGAGAAGCATGGCATGAAACCACTACATATCTAGGCCACATATTTATAGTCTCAAATATAAACATCTTAAACACAGATTTCCATATATAAAGTTTTGCTGATCATTCTGATTAAAGATTTAAGTCTCATTATCATATGGTTTTAATGGAGTATCAGTATTAACAGTTTTTAATGCGTCCTTAATTAGCAACATCTGTCTTTGTTGTTAGTTGGCGCAACAGCGACATCAGATTTGGCTATCTAACAAACTGCCACTTTATTGATATGTTAGCGAAACAGCTCAAACCACTTACATTATCCGCATGCTTCATAAAATGCTGACAATTTTGTGGTGCACACACAACATTAATCCAGAAGTGAACATTACACATATTTACTTTCTGCTACAACAGATAAAGCAAGCAATATTAAATTCGTGGTTCAGGTTTTTTAATTTCCTTACTGTTATATTCCCAAGTGCAATCAATGCATCTGTGAAAATGTTGCTTTTTGTTAGACAACAATTTATATAAGGATTATCAGAACTCATATTAAAAGGTGTCGGTGCTTTTATTTAAACTGTAAGGGGGATTGTTTCTTTTTACATGAACAGTTTAATATGTATCCACCAGAACATTTTCCACCACCCTTAAAGTTACAGAGACTGTCTAGCGTCATTGTTGTTAAGTGCCGTCGAGTCTGTTCCCAATCATAGAGGCCCCATATAGGGTTTCAGCGGAGCAACTGGTAGGTTTGAACCACTGACCTTGTGGCTCAAACTGTGCTTATCCTGCAGCGCCACACCAGGACTGTAACAATATAGATAACACCCACCACATTGATGCTGCTTATTTATTTGGACAAGTGTCATTTCTCAAGATCTATGTAAATCATAAAGCACTGTTTTTCTTCAGAAGAATTATTGCAGACTGTTTTTAAACAGGGTTTTCTGATGCAAATCAGGTTTTGCCTGCATAAACATACTAACCATTTTTCTTAAAATAGAATGGATTTGGGGGTGAAGGAGGAGCAAGGTCTGAAACACTTGTTTGGTGGGGTGAAGGAGTTGGGGGGGGGGGTCACTCTGATATGTTTTATCCTAACACAGAGGTCCCAAATTAATTTCTTCTTTATTGTATTTGAAAGAATGAATCAGTGCAAGGTCATTTGAATTTGCTACAATCAGCTAAGAACGAATTAAGACATGAAAACTATCATTCTTCAAACTATCAATGATAACATAATTACATAACTATTTGAGAGAAAACAGGTACAAACTCACGGAGAAAAAAACAAAAAACAAAAACCCTTTCTTTTGGTCTCTGTAGTACATAGAACCTGTCAGCTGTCATTATTTGTGTCTCATCAGAAATAAAAAGGTCCCAGGCTATGGAAAGACTATGGTCAGACAACTGAAAATCTTGAGGTTCTTAGCAAATTTAATATAGTCAAAAGCATTGCAGCATAATAAAACATCTGAAAGCTGAAATTAAAGATCAGATTTTATGACATATCTATTTGAATAGCGACCCCCAAATATGTCAATTGCTAACTGCGGTAGCCCCAAATTCTCAAACACAAAGGGATGAATTGGCCACAAACGTGGCTGGCTAATGAACGTAACCCTATGGCTGCATTTGCTGTTATTTTGGCACTAATGTGGTCTAGTAACAGATGCAACTGTAATTTGTGACTCATTTGCTACCCCATTACTGCTTAATGAAATCTAACATATCACATTAACAATACGGATAAACACTCATTCTTGATATGTGGCATTTGGCTGTTTTCATTACCACTGTAATTAACACTTGAAATATTATTTCAATAAATATTTAAGGTACTTTAAAAATGGTCATGGTAATCATGACACCAATGGAAAACATAAAGCATATGTGTGAATTTCAAACTCATAGTATCCTAGTCCCTGTAGTGTTATCTACAAGGCAGTATCTATGTGAAGGAAATTGGTTTCAGGCACAATTTAGACTTTGCAGCACTCAAAGCTAAAGTCTTTCTGAATTAGTTTGCACTCATTAAAATGTTAAAAAACCAAATAAATTTACGTTCAATGCAATGATTGAGAAATTAGGCACATGCTATAATGCGGAGCATTAACATTTCCTTGAGCTCTATTTTCTTCTCAAAGAACAATGTACAGTGAAATTGTTACATAAGATTACCTCTTAAACTCCAACATAAAGCACTTCTTAGGCTGGGCCATCCAAATTAAGGTTTTCATTTTGATTTTTGTTAAGGAATAGAAAGCTATCATATATAATCTGTCCCTACAGCGTGATTTTTTTAAAGAGACAAATTAATTTTAAATTAGAATTTAGTATGCTGCTATATCATAACCTACTAAAACAATACAATAAAATTATACTATCTACCCAAGAAAATGCTAAAATCGTATACCACATTAAAAGAGAAGTAATGTATTAAATGTAAAGTTAAGCATTTCTTAGAGAAAAGAATAACCCCAAAAGAGTGGATTATCTGAGATTATAAAATTAGCCATGTATGGCACCAACAAATAAAAACACATTGGTTTCAATAAGTACACCATCTGACCCACAATCAGATTAATCATTCCGAGTTTACATGATCACTTTTTACAGATATTGACTTTTCAGTGTTTCCCTTGAACATGCTAAAGTAGTATGTACATGGTTAAATACCATCTGTACTGAAATGTTCAAAACATTTGTTCCTTTTGATAAAAATGCAAATCTGGAGAACTGTTGTATCAACATGTAACAGCCAATGTCTGACACGGTGAATTATCACAGCTGGAATTAAATTGTCTCTGAGCAGCTGCTGGAAGCAGAGCTTTCATCAATGTTTGATTCCAATGTAGGGAGAAAAATCCTACAGACTGAAACATCATGTTGTCCTTACAGATGGGGTTTGTATTCATTATCACAAACAACATGGGAGTCAGTGCCAAACAATATTCTCTTTTCTGAGATATTTTCTTGCTTAGAGAGATGATGGTCACTGTAAAAATGATTAATCCCCATTTATTCAAGTAATTTCTCAAAGCTAATTTCTTGCATATCACTTTCTTCCCTGCACCAAGATCACTTCTGAAGCCATTATTACTTTCACTCTCTGGGGTCAAGCTAGTTCAATTTCCTATATTTAAAGATATTTGGAAAATGAAGACTTTTATTACATGAACGCTGAGAAATGTTGCATTTGGACCAATTTCACTTCTATTTGGTCTTGCTTTTAAAACCTTAAATCTCACACCGTCTACCATTTTTAGGGAACCACTTTTTTTTTTTTTTTAATCTAGTTAAGATCAAAGTTTCTCTGCTAGCTGGCCAATGAAACCAAGCCAAGAGCCCAGGTCATGAAGTACGGACTGCAGGACATTTATCCCATTTGCGCCCAAACTGAAGACAAACCCAGTCTTCCCAGCTAAGGTCAAGATGAAGCACATGCACTCGTCCATTCAAAACTACTTACTAAGCACCTACTGTGAGGCCAGATCTATGAGAGCTGTACAGCCGACAAAACACTACACATCGTCCACACTGGCGCTGTAGAATAATACACTGGACTGCAAGATTGCTTTGAACCACAAGATCGGCAGTTCAAACCCACTAGCCACTCCTCAGAAACCCTATACAGGGTCACTATGAGTTGGGATCAGCTGGACGGTGCTTAACAACAACAACACCCAAAACCCAAGAAACTATAACACTGTTGTCAAGTTTCCCGAATCACAACATCTTAAATTATCCCCAAAGATACGATTTTTAAATATTTTCCATTCAAAGTCACTTCCAGCCTGGTTTCCAAAATACCAACAAATAAAGCTGTAGGACTGGTAGCAGTAGGGTTGGCAGTTCAAACCCACCAGCTACTACTCGGAAACCCTATATAGGGTTTAACAGCACTTAACAACAACACTTTGTTTGCAGACATGAATACACTGTTTATATAACTTCTAATGTGTACATGTGCTCTTATTTACATGTACATTTTCTCCATCAAGAAATGTATGTGCAGTTACTAACATTATTAACAGTCTATGGACACTGAATGAAGCCCTGTCAGGTCATTTTCCTTAACAGCAGACCTTTCTTCTTTCTTTTCCAATGTGCCACATAAGAGAAAAACTGGATACTTTGCTTTTCCCTGCAAGCCTATTAAATTATGGAGACATCACACAAAACATGAACACACAAAGGGGCAGACACCTACCTCACTAGCAGCAAAGAATGCGCTGTTCGCTTCAGCCATGTTCATGTAGTTGTTGTTAGTTCCAAACTACGAGAAAGCAGATCACTTCACGTAAATATGCAGCATCATACAGGAACACGAGGAGTTGGGTTTAGACCAAATGTGACAAAGCCCAATGCAGGCCTGAAAACCAGTCTCTTCAGAAAACAAAGCACAGACTTAACCTACCTACAGAATTCTAGAAAACAGTTTTGTTTCTCAGTAAGACAAAAAGCGAAGGGTAAAGATTACAAGCATTTGGCCAACTAGTCACTAGTGTGTGCTGTTTACTGAACTGGCATTTGTCAAAGGTTAGAAGAAAAACACTTGCCAAGAAAATCACCTTGACACATTTGTAAAGCATGCTGGGATTTCAGGACTTACTTTTCAAGACCAGATGTCACAAATGTGGGCAAGTTAAAATGTGAATTAAAGGGAATAAAATTCAATTCCCAGGACTCCATTTTTCAGTGAATGGGGTGTGGCAGGAATATAAATAAATCATAAGGCTAAAGAATTTTTTTAATATCCAAACAGTGCTTAAAACGGTATCTATGGTCATCAGAGCTGTTCAAAACAGTGCTATTTAATCTCTCAATGTAACATTAAGTGCAAAGAGGTTTCAAAAAATTGCAAAATCCTATGAACACAGCAATTTTTATTTAATTCCCTAACACAATGGCCTATTCATACCGTCACAAATAATACTGTATCAGCATTTCAGACATAAGCTCTTTATACTTCTAGGGACCTGTTATCAAAATGTAAACCTTGGATTTGGGCAGAAATGTGTTTTCTGATTCTAGTAGTTTAAGTAGATATGTTTTGTTGCTTTCAACAGCCAGCCACTATGGAGAGTTCCTGTGAGCATCATTATTAAGAGCTGTATTTCTTTATGATTTCTTAAATGGTGAAACAATGCCCTTCTTTTAATAAAGTGTACCTTTTCCTTTGGAATCTTGGGGTGGCCCTGTAGGAGAAGCACTAGACCACTTACCACAGGTCAATGGTTCAAACCCACCAGCCACTCCTTGGAAACCCTATATAGGGTCACTATGAGTGAGAACTGAGTCAATGGCATTTAACAACCACAACTTTGCCTGCTTTAAGGCATATCAAATACAATATAGGTCTCCAAAGGGCAAACTGTAATATATGTCCATTGTCTAATAACCAAACCAAGCCCACAATGAAGGGGTCTATTCCAAGTAACAGCAACTCTACAGGGCAGAGCAGAACTACTCCATAGGGTTGCCAAGGCAGTAAATCTCTTAAGGAAGCAGACTGCTGCTGTATCTTTCTCCTTCAGAGTGGCTAATGGGCTCCAACTGCTGACCTTTTCGTTGGCAGTAAAGTGCTTAAACCACCGCACAATCAGCACGCCTACCATTCTCTAATATAAATACTAAATAAAATTAATTATCATTTAAAGGTACAATTTTTTCCAAGGACATAGGCAGATACATAGGTACACTGATAGATACTATTAAGTGCCATCAAGTCTGTTCTGACTCATAGTGACTCTGAATAAGGTTTCCAAGGAGTGGCTTGAACCACCAACCTCACGGTTAGCTGTCCAGCATTTATCCTACAGTGTCACCCCAGGACTCCACACTTACAGATAGCTATGGAGGATGTATAGAATTATTGTTGCTGTTAAATGCCATCAAGTCGGTTCTGACTCATAGCCACCATGTGTAGGGTTTCCAAGGAGCAGCTAATGGGTTTGAACTGCCAACGTATGGTTTGCAGGCCAGTGCTGATCCTACAGCACCACACTAGGAGTCTATGGAGGATATATACAACAGAATATAAGATATACAAGCCTCATGCAATCTTCCTCTCAATAAACCAACGAACACTTGTTTCCAGTTCTTAGACTTTGAATGTGAACCTGCCGGATTCATGTATGGAAGCAGGACTGACATGCTATATTTTATCATGTCAAGCATCCAAAGGCTAAGCAGGATTTATATGAGAGATTCTAATGGTCCCAGAATGCTGCCCTGGTCTACATAGGCAAAACCCAGCCTGCAAAATGACAGCTAAAGGCACACCCACACGATGAGCCATCAGAAAGGCTCAACACAGGCCTCAGATTCATTTCAATAATTATCTTTATAGGGATTTCTGGAAGATGTATTTGTTAGCACTTTGGTTTCTCAGAAGGCATATGAAATCACACATACAGTTTCCCCATTCTTCGGGTAAAACGTCTACAAGAAAAGTATGGGCTTCTGTCTTGAATTTTTTAGTGAACCAATAGAGTCCTAATGTAGCATTGTAGGATAGGCACTGGACTGCTAACTGAAAGGCTGGAGGTTCAATCCTATCATCTGCTCCTTGGAAACCCTACAACAGGATCTCTATGAGTTGGAACCGACTTGATGGCACTTAACAACAATGATCTTAGAACTGAATCTTGGAAGCGCCATCCTGAATGTTCTTTGGGATACTTATGAGAACTTGGACTCAAGACCTGTATACGAAGCACCAACCCAAGCTCCCCAAACTACATCCTACCTGCATCACAACTTTCAACATTACTTAAATGTACGTTTGGTTCGGGAATTAGAAATCCATTTAAGGCAAACAGCTCATTATCGGAGGTTTTGTTGTTGTTGTGTTTTTTTTTAAGATTAAACTCACTTATTATCTAATAGCACCTAAAACAACAAAGAAAAATAAAATGGCTATTAAACTAAGGGCCTAAACAATTCAAAAAACAAATTAAGCTTAGAGTGAAATAAGAACTGGGTTAGAAATCCTCTTCTGAACAGTTAGTATGCGAATGTAATTACTGAAGAAACTACAGCTAATCAGCTGTGAATTGTATCCATTAATTAGTATTTGCCCTGGAGAAATGAGAAAAATCAGTAACAATACTGGCTGCTCGGGCAGCGACGAGCCGCTCTCTGGCTGCACAGCGTTTAGTCAAGCAGGTGGTTCCAGTGGTCCACGTAATTTGAAAAGCTCTCACCTGAAGTACTGAGCTGGAATTACAAAGCTCTCCTTGCATATCTTTTGTATCTATATAAGGCCTTAATTAATGGCTTTTAATTTAGAAACACTTGGCGATCAGGCGGGAACTGTTATAAATCATTTCAAATAGAAGTAAAGGTTTCTATTCTGTTTGCATAAAATCTCTCATCTACAAAGGAGGCTTCAAACATGGACTTGTTGCAGACAATTGTCTTTCTCTTGCACAGGTGTCTGGGACTCTGGCTGGTGTGGCAGGGGAGCCAGATAACATACAGGACACCAGTTAAGTATGAATGTCAGATAAACAACGTTTTTTTTCTTGGCATGAGCGTGCTCCTTTGCACAATCTGGGACATTCTCACATTTAAAAAGAGAATCCTTCATTTTTCTGAAATTCTAATTGTTCTGTATGTTGTGTGTTTGTATTGACCAAGTCTGGCAGCTTTGCAGTGGCAGTAAAAACAATGAAGTGGTCTGTACTGCTTTGTATTTGACTTAACTTACCAAGTAGCATGCAGTTTATTTTTATTATTTTATTTTAAAATGTGACCTATGAGTCCTGTTTTGTTTTCAAAGATTCTGAAAGAAAAAGTGATCTTTTTGGCATGGAATCACTAATGCCCTCGGAAAATGAACTTGAAGTGAACTGTGTACAATTTAATTTACTCTATGTTCTAAGAGAGTGTAAACACATTATATTAAAGAAATTCCAACAGAACCTGTTGTGCTCAAGTCTTCCCAAGGAAGAGAGACAGAATGAGTACATTTTGACTTCACTGCCACAGAATCACCTACCCTAACTGGAACAACTCATCACATAAGTTTTTGATGATGATTAAGGTTCACTGAGTGGTCAGCCAAGTGGTTGAGCTGGGGGGTGGCCCTGGGTTCTGGCCCTGGGTTCTGGCCCTGCTGAGGCAACCAAAGTACCAGTCATCACATTTTTGTGCTGTCGAGTCAATTCCGACTTATAGTGATCTGTCGAGGGTTTCCGAGGAAGGGCTGATGAATTTGAACCACCAACCTTGCTGTTCAAACTGACCTTGTGGGCCAGTGCTTATGCTATGCCACCATACCAGGACTCTGTCATCACACTGCTGTTGTGGTTGTTGGGTGCCATCAAGTCGGTTCCGACCCATGGTGATCTGGTATAGGGTTTCAGTTTTAATTAAATGTTTGACCAAATATTATAGCAGGCTAATTTTTAAGTTGATAATTTTGTATGGCCCACAAATGATGTTACATATTTTGGCAGAATAAAGGTTCCCCATCCCTTACTCAGCTGCTAATCAGAATCAGCGATTCGAATGCATCAGCCATTCTATGGGGAAAAGATGAGGCAGTAGGTTTCCTTAAAGGTTTACAGCCTCAGAAACACTACAGGGGCAGTTCCACTAGGTCTTAGAGTCTCTGAATCAGGTTGGATTTGTGTGCCAAGAGTGGTACTCTACGTACCTTGGTATAATTTTCTAAAGTGGGACTAAATTAAATGCATTTTTCCAACTACTAGTAAGATGCATCTAAGTATTAACCCAAGGTCAAGCAACTTGACCAAGATTGTAGATTCAAACAAGGATGCTTGCCTCACACTCTGTGCATTCTAACACCCACAGAACTTTAACATTTCACTCAGCACTCAGCTGAATTAAAAAAATCCTTACACTTTGTTATTTATCTTACTGAATACTAGACAAAGGCAAAATGCTTAAGAAAAGGGTTCCATAGTCCACAAAGACTGGAAAAGGCTGCAGACTGCCGCCCTATCTTTAATGGGCACCAACACTCACTACAAAGACCAGCAGAAAGCTCTGAGAAGTTCTGTACTTCATTCGTTCAACAAAACATTCATGCCACACACTGCACTTTGCACTGGAGACCAAACGGTGAATAAGACGACAAGGGTCCTACTGAGATACAGCATATATTTTTAAGAAATAGTAAACTAAAAAGAAACAACAAAAACTTACTTTGGGGCATTTCCTTTGGAAATCTTGTTCTAAGTTCTTTTATAACAGTATTCTTTTATTTTTATAGACTCATTCTTATAAAAGTGAGTATCTCAATTTATTTTATCCCATGAGAAAATTTCTGAGCCTTACCAAATCAACTAAATAAAAATTTCTAAATAAATCACTTCAAGTCATTTTAATTAAGTCTATTTCCCACCACTCGTCCGTCAGTCTGTCGTACTGTGGCGGCTTGTGAGTTGCTGTGATTCTGGAAGCTAGGCCACGGGTATTTTAAATGCCAGCAGGGTCACCCAGAGTGGACAGGTTTCAGATGAGTTTCCAGATGAAGACAAACTAGGAAGAAGCAGAGATTAACTTTTTCCAAATATTTAGTCACTGAAAACCTTATGAATAGCAGAGAAACACTGTCAGATATACTGCCAGAAAATGAGCCCCTCAGGTTGGAAGGCACTCAAAATGTGACTGGGGAAGAGCTGCCTCCTCAAAGTGGAGTTGACCGTGATAAAGAGAACGGAGTAAAGCCCATGGGAGAAAAGCCTGTGGGACCTTCATTTGCTGATGGAGCACAACTCAAACTGAAGAGAAATAGCTATAAACATCTATTAATAATTGGAACATGGAATGTATGAGTCTAGGAAAATTGGAACTTGTCAAAAATGAAATGGAACTAACCAACATCGATATCTTAGGCATTAGTGAGCTGAAATGGACTGCTATTGGCCATTTTGAATCTGATGACCACATGGTTTACTATGACAGGAATGACAAATTGAAGAATGGTGTTGCATTCACCGTCAAAAAGAATATATCAAGATCAGTCATGAGGTACAACGCTGTCTGTGATAATATCCATGCGCCTACAGAGAAGCCCAGTTAATACCACTATTATTCATAATTACACACCAACCACTAAGCAAGTGAAGATGAAACAGAAGAATTCTACCAACTTCTTCAATCTGAAATTGATCAAACATGCAATCAAGATGTATTGATCACTACTGGTGATTGGAATGCAAAGGCTGGGAACAAAGAAGAAGGATCAGTAATTGGAAAAATATGGCCTTGGTGATAGAAATGATCACATAACAGAATTCTGAACAACCAAGGATTTGTTCATTTCAAATACCTTCTTTACACAGCATAAGAGACGATTACACACATGGACCTTACCAGATGGAATACACAGAAATCAAAATGACTACACTTGTGGAAAGAGACGATAGAAAAGCTCCATATCATCAGCCAAAACAAGGCCAGGGGCAGATTGTGGAAAAGACCATCAATTGCTCACATGCAAATTCAGACTGAAGCTGAAGAAAATGAAAACAAATCCCATGAGAGCCAAAATACAATCTTGAATAATATCCCACCTAAATTTAGAGATCATCTGAAGAACAGATTTGATACATTAAACATTAAAGACCAAAGACCAGAATAGTTGTGGGATGACATCAAGAACACCATGCAGGAAGAAAGCAAAAAGTTATTAAGAAGACAAGAAAAAAGGAAAAGATCAAAATGGATGTCAGAAGAAACACTGAAACTTGTTCTCCAGTGTAGAGATGCTAAAGCAAATAGAAGAAATGAGGAAGTACAACAGCTGAACAGAAAATTTCAAAGGTCAGCTTGAGAAGATAGAGTCAAATATTACAACGAAATGTGCAAAGATCCGGAGTCAGAAAACCAAAAGGGAAGAACAAGCTCCGCATTTCTCAAGCTGGGGGAACTGAAGAAAAAATTCAAGCCTCAACTTTCGTTATTCAAGGATTCTCTGGGCAAATTATTGAATGATGCAGAAAGCACCAAAAGAAGATGGAAGGAATATACAGAGTCACTGTACCAAAAGGAAACATTTGATGTTCAACCATTTCAAGAGGTAGCATATGATCAAGAGCCAATGATACTTAAGGGAAGAAGTCCAAGGTGCACTGAAGGAATTGGCAAACAACAAGGCACCAGGAATTGATGGAATAAAAATTGAAATCTTTCAAGAAAGTGAGGTGGCACTGGAGACACTCACTCACTCATCTATGCCAAGAAATTTGGAAGACAACTATCTGGCCAATTGATTGGAAGAGATCTGTATTTGTGCCCCTTCCAAAAAGAGTTGATCCAACGGAATATGGAAATCATCGGACTGCATCTTTGATATCCCATGCAAGTAAATTTTTACTCAAGGTAACACAAAAACGGCTGCAAGCATACATTGACAGAGAACTTCCAGAGGTTCAAGCCGGATTCAGAGGAGGAGGATATGAAACGAGGGATATCATTGCTAATGTCCGATGGATCTTGACTGAAAGCAGAGAATACAAGATAGATGTTTAGCTGTGCTTCATTGAGTATGCAAAGGCTTCCGATTGTGTGGATCATGAGAAGCCATGAACAATATTGCAAAGTGTGCGTATTCCAGAACACTTAATTGTGTTCATAAGGAATCTGTACATGGACCAAGAGGCAGTTGTTCAAACAGAACATAGGCACACTGAATGGTTTAAAATTAAGAAAGGTGTACGGCAAGGCTGTATTATTTCATGATACTTATTCAACCTGTATGCTGAGCAAATAACCCGAGAAGCTGAGTATATGAAGAGAAACGTGGCATCAGGACTGGAGGAAAACTTATTCACAACGTGCAATGTGGCGATAATACAACCTTGCTTGCTGAAAGAGAAGCAGACTTAAAATACTTACAGAGGAAGACCAAAGACCACAGCTTTCGGTATGGATTGCATCTCAATGTAAAGAAAACAAAAATTCTCACCACTAAACCAATAAACAATAAACAACCAATAAGCAACATTCTTATCAATGGAGAAAATATTGAAGTTGTCAACGACTTCCTTTTTCTTGGATCAACCATCAACACTCATGAAGCAGCAGTCAAGAAATCAAACAATGTATTTATTGCATTAGGCAAATCTGCTGCACAAAACCTTTTTAAATGTTGAAGAGCAAAGATGTCAGCTTGAGGATTAAGGTACACCTGACCCAAGCCATAGTATTTTCAATAACCTCATATGCATGTGAAAGCTGGACAATGAATAAGGAAGACCATAGAAGAATCGATGCCTTTGAGTTGTGGTATTGAAGGAGGATACTGAAAGTACTATGGACTGGCAAAAAAAACAAACCGAACTGTGTTGGAAGTGCAGTGAATGTGCTCCTTGGAGGCCAGGATGGCCAGACTTCATCTCTCATACTTCAGACATATTGTCAGGAGGGACCAGTCGCTGGAGAAGAATATCATGTTTGGTAAGGTGGTGGGTCAGAGAAAAAGAGGAAGACCCCCAGTGAGATGGATTTGGAAAGTGGCAGCATCAATGGTCTCAAGCATGACAATAATTATGAGTTTGGCCCAGGCCCAGGCAGTGTTTCGTTCTGTTGTGCATAGGGTCGCTATGAGTTGGTACCAACTCGATGGCACCTAACAACTTCCCAATTTGCTAGATGGTAAGCCTTCATCGATGTTCATTCAATGATGACCCCTACTCAATCACATAAGGTTGTTCTATGCAATTTCAAGAGTCTATAACAAAAACAAGTCAACTAACTGAATTTTAATTTAAATCCATTTTAACAGAGCATTAGCTAACCTGAACACAAACCCACTGGTGTCAAGTCAATTCCGAATCATAGACTCTACGAATAAAACTGTCTCATAGGGTTTACCAAACTGTAAGCTTTATAACAGCAGGTGGCTCACCCCGCCACCTTGGAGTGACTGGTGTGTCATACAGCAAACCTTGCAGTTAGCAGTCAATGTTTAACTCACTACACTACCAGTGTTCTCTAACTAATCGAAATAACTTATAAAAAAAGAAATCCCTCTCTTATCATTAAGCCCAAACCAACAATACTTAAAGTATAGTCATGCATAGCTTCATGACGCATTCTGTGAAATAGAACCTTGTGCAAACACCATATTACATACAAGTAGGCCCCAGATTACAAATGAGTTCCATTGTTAGTATATACTAAGACAAATCTGAATACAAGTCATAACAGTGAGGTAGGCCCATATCTAACTTCAGTCAGTCAAAGGTTTGGCTTAGTAAACAATACACCTTTCGATGCAAAAAAAATCCAAGCAACAATTCCAGGTATAGTAAACATATTTTAAGGCAATAATATAGTGGCTGTAGTTGTGGCTGTGTGCCCTGGAGGTGTTTCTGACTGATCGCGACCCTGTATACGGTTTCTGAGGCTGCAAATCGTTATGGAAGCAGAAAGCCTTATGTTTCTCCTGTGGAACCGATGGTAGTTTCTAACTGCTGACTATATATATATATATATATACATACACACACACATGCCTACACATATGTGTACACACACATGCACATATGTATTACACACCTTACCACATGTATGCATATATATGTACATGCCTACATGCATAGTGCCATCGTGGGTTAATGTGCTGGACTGCAAAGTTGGTTTGAACCACATGTCAGGAGTTCAAACATCACCAGGTGCTCCTCGGAAACCCTATACAGGGTCGTTATGGGTCGGAACCGACTGGACGGTATGTAACACCACACCGACACACACATATATGTACATGCCTATACACATATACATACCCCCCCATATATTTATGTATATATATATATATGTGTGTGTGTGTGTGTGTGTGTGTACACAACTACACATATCCACACACACATATATATATATACACACAAACAACTTGCACTTGGCTAACTGAAATGTGGGCAGTTCAATCACACCCAGTAGTAGGAGCATGAAGGAAAGGGCTGGCTAATGAGATCTGTAACATAAGGTTGCCATAATTTGACAGTGATTCGATCACACACACACACACACACACACACACACATACACAAAGGTAAGGCAAAATGTATTGCTACAAAATTGTAGAAACCTTTATTGAACAGAAATATTGAAATGTGAAGCTCCTCAACGTATCTCCCACTTCCATCGGTGATTTATGAAGGCAGTATTTCCGTCTCTCTAATCCTGCCTACAAATAATTCTGTACTCTTTGATTTGTTGTTGTTAGGTGTCATCAGGTCGGTACTGACACATAGCGACCCCATAGAGTTTCTAAGGAGCGGCTGGTGAGTTTGAACCACTGACCTTTCAGTGACCAGTCCAGTGCTTATACTACAGCACCATGGCAGTGTTTACATTCTAGCTGATGTTGTTAAGTGTCGTCCAGTGATTCTACTCATAGTGACCCTGTATAGGGTTTCCAAGAAGCAGCTAGTGGGTTTGAACTGCTGACCTTGTGGTTCGCACACCAGTGCTTGAGCCTACAGCGCTGTACACATCCTTGTTGTTGTTAAGTGTCATCAAGACAGTTACGACTCATAGTGATCCTGTATAGGGTTTCTGAGAAGTGGCCGGTGGGTTTGAACTGCTGACCTAGTAGTTCAAACCAACCTTGTGGTCCAATGCATTATCCTGCAGTGCCACAGCAACACACCGGAGTGGGACTCAGAATGTTCTTGGAATTTTAGAGACAAAAAAATGTCTGACAGGGTAAAGGAGGGCTACAGTGTGATGAGGGTTGGATTCCCCAGGACAGTCCTTCCTTACTCCCCCTGAAACATGAGTAGGTGCACTGTGGAGATGCGGGGGAAAAAAAAAAAAAAATTCCTTGGTGCAACATTCTTAATCTTTTTCTCACCAAAGCAGTAGTTTTCCATTTTCTTAAAACTTCACAATAAGCTAGTGATTGTCCTGTGTCCTTCAAGAAAATCAATCAGGATCCCTTAGGGATCCCCAAAACCAGTCACCATAACCTTCTTAGTTGATCCCTCTGCCTTGGGCTTAATTTGCCATTTTGATTGGTGCCTGGTGTGGCACGGTAGGTTAAGCATTGGACTATCCACAAGGTATGTAGTTTCAAACCCACCAGCCGCTCCATGGAAACTGTATACACGGTGATTATGAGTCAGAACGGACTCCACAGAACTTGACAACACATGACTAAGACAAGTATACTACTGAACAAACACCTTCAGAGACCTGTTTCAACACATCCTGTTTGGAATAACCTTGCACGTGTATGAAGTGGGACGTTTGTAGCAGCACTTTTTGACTTACCCTCATGTTGTTGTTGTTAAGTGCCGTCGAGTTGGTTCCGACTCATAGCGATTCTGTATAGGGTTTTCAAGGAGCAGCTGGTGAGCTTGAACCACTGACCTTGCAGTTCAAACGGCTTTGCAGTCTGGTGCATTAACTCACAGTGCCACACCAGGACTCTGTGACTTACTCTCATGTTGTTGTTGTTGTTAAGTGCTGTCAAGTCGGTTCCGACTCGTAGTGACCCTGTATAGGGTTTCTGAGGAGCTGCTGGTGACGTTGAACCACCAACTTTGCAGTTCAAACGGCTTTGCAGTCTGGCGCATTAACCCACAGTGCCACACCAGGACTCCATGACTTAGCCTCATAGGTACACATAAATCCATACACTCCATATAGATGTGGAAATGTCATTGCACGGCAGGGGCATTTACAAGGTATCCTAGTGACTGGTCCTTTGCTGATTTGATAGGCTCTAGTAGCTGTGATCCCCAAAGATAGAATCCCAAAAGATATCATTATAAAGCAGAACTAAATTACTCTACATGTCGAACTTCTGCATCTTAATAATTTCACAAAAGAACATCTTTATTGTACTTGGAGGTAGATTTGCTTTAGCTGCTTGACGAGTAATTACAGCTTCAGCAAATACAATTTATGAAGGACATCAATTAAAAAAGGAACATCACAGGATTTTTTTTTAGAATTTATTAACGACCACGTTCCTGGCCTGTCTGACCGAGTGAAGTGCCAGAGTAAATTAATGGAGATTGTTAAGTCTAGCTCTCCCAGCAAAGGGCTTGGGAGAAAAGTAGAACAGCTCAGACAAAAACCCATCTGTAATCACAAGACAAATACGCGCGCTTCATGAGTCTACAAAGCATCATTTTGACACCCATGTGAAAAATTGTTCAGGCTTCTAATAAAGTAGCATTAACTATAAGGTTATCAAACAGCTAAAATGGAACAAATCTAATCCTACAAAAAGAAAAGCCTTACAAGTCCCTTTCCTTGTCTCCCATTAGATTTGCTGGCAGACCCCATCCAATGTGATGCCTCAATGTGGACATGTGTCAACTTGCTAACCCTAATGAACCACGTGCCATCATGGCCCAAGTTTGCCAAGCACAGTCACCAGCCACAGTTCACATACCCTTGGAGGCTCTGTTATGCCTACTATGTGGAAGACATTCTGGCAAGACATACTCAAGTTTTCACCATTTTCAGTAGACGTAGTCTGTGTAAGAACTAATGCCCAGAGGAAACATGCCCAATATGGCAACTGACAATAATGCAGATGGTTCTTGGGGTGGTACCAAAGAACTTAGTTAATATTAATAGTCTACACTAAAGGCTAAGGGGATCAAAACATTCTGGAAACAAAAACTGTCAACAACAGACTAAGAGGTATAATTAGAATATATTTATGTTGTTGTTGTAAAGTGCCTTCGAGTTGGTTCTGACCCACGGCAACCCTGTATAGGGTTTCCAAGGAGCAGCTGGTGAGCTTGCTATATATAAAAATAAAGCACTGGACTGCGAGCCACAAGGTCAGTGGTTTGCAGCATCCACCAGATGATCCTTGGAAATGCTGCACAGGGTCGCTGTGAGTCAGAATAGACTCAGTGGCACTTACCAACAAGTATAAACATATATATAATATATTGTTGTTGTTGTTAAGTGCCGTTGAGTCAGTTCTGACCCATGGCGACCCTGAACAGGATTGCTGAAGCTGTAAATCTTTATGGAAGCAGAAAACCTCATCTTTCTCCCGTGGAGCAACCGGCAGTTTCGAACTGCTGACCTTGAGGTTTGCAGCCCGATTCGTAACCACTATGCTACCAGAGCTCCTTTATAATATATACACACATATATACACACAATCTTGCTTAATTGTGTGTATGCATATATATAGTTTGATAGAGAATAACATACACATACACACTTTTATACACATATATAAATAATTTTACACAACCACCCATTAACAAGCTCAAATATAAAGCAAGATTTTTAAAAAGAAAACAAATTCCAGAAATACTCTGTGTGTTCCTTCCTATATGTTCAAAAAATTCTCAAATAGTAGCCCCAAACTTACACAACCAACTGCCTACAGCAGCTCCACTTGGATATCAATAGGCCTTTCAATTCTATGTCCAAACCCAATTCCTCATCTCCCCCACAAACCTGCGCCCCTTACAGTCTTCCCTGTCTCCACTAACAGGAAACCCTTCCTTGCAGTGATTCAGGCCAAGTGATCCATCTCTTCTCCTTCCCCCACGAAATCACCTTTCAGTTATCCCCAGATGCTGACCTTTATTGCCACCTCACCTGGATCCACTCTGTCCCAGCCAGCATTCCCTCCCGGATGGCACAGGAGACTCCCAGCAGGCCCCTGGGTTCCACCCACACTTGCCACCAGTCTACTCTCACTCAGCACAGCAGTCAGAGGCCCTTTGGAAACCTTAGATTCGGCCACTTCGCTCAGCACCTCAGAGAGCTTCCCGTCCACGTCATCACAGTGGTCCCCACTCCCTCCCTAAACTCTCCCCCTTGCCCGTGCCACCCTAGCCCTGCTGACTTCCATGACACTCCTTGAACACCCAGACACACTGCCATTTCAGGACTTTGCACTAGCCTTCTGACTGGACTCCTGTCTCTCCAATATCCCTACAGCTCACTCACTCGTCTCCTTTAAGTCTCTGCCCAAATATCACCTTCTGATGCTGTGTCGATTCTGACTTGTGATGACCCTGTATAGGGTTTCTGAGGAGCAACTGGTGAGTCTGAACTGCTGACCTTGTGGTTCACAGCCCAGTGCTGATCCTGCAGTGCCACACCTTCTGATTACCCTGTAAAATATCCCCACAACTTCTCTCCCCTCTAGCCCTGTATCTTCAGTCCCTTACTTTACTCATCAAGCCCACGCCCTAGAAAGTGAATTCCAAGAGGACAGGAATGTTGTCTACTTTGTGTACTGACATGCAGCATCAAGAGCAATATTTGGTAAACAGTGTTGTTAAGTGTCATTGAGTCAGTTCTGACCCATAGCGACCCTATATAGGATTTCTAAGGAGCAGCTAGTGAGCTTGAACTGCGAGCCTTGCAGTTCAAATGGCTTTGCAGTCTGACGCATTAACCCACAGTGCCACACCAGGACTCCATAGAAGATGTTCATAAATGAACAGTAAATTTCCAGATGTGAAATAAGGATACTCAGAATGAGTCTCCAAGCTCACTGGACACTTGAAACTCAAGTGAAAATGAGAAGCTAGGCAATATCTACCACTGGTCCCTCACCAAACCACAGGTATAGAGAAAAAATGGCAACAGACAGTCTGTAGTCTAATAAATGAAATCTTTCAAAACCCACAAATAGCCATCTAGAGGAAAAAAAAAACGCTTCACTACAGACAATCCGTGGTCCTTTTTAAAGAAAAAAGGGAAGAGGTGGGCAGGTGGGAGGGAATGGTGTGTTTGGGACAGGTTAGCAGGCTAACCAAAGGCCAGTGGCTGAGCCCATGCTGCGGTGAATAACAGACAAATACAGGTCAACAAGTCTCGAGACTAGCCTCAGTGGGGCAGGGGTAAGTGGGAATTCTGTTTACTTTTCTAACTTATTCTTGTAACAAGATCAGTGTTTCTCACAGAATGATGCCTAAGACAGAACAACCCAGATATCTGATAAGAAGGCAGACTACGGAATCATCACTGCAACAATTAAAACTATGAATCTGTACTTTTAACCAGCTTCTTAGAAACTCCAATAGACCTAACACTTAAGGATTATTACTAGTCTAGTTTGCTTTTAGACAAATGTGGCAGAAATTTCTTTTTAAAAATAAAACTTTGTTCTAGTAGCGTAGTGGTTACGAATCAGGCTGCAAACCTTAAGGTCAGCGGTTTGAAACTACCAGCCGCTCCGCAGGAGAAAGATGAGGCTTTCTACTCCCGTAAAGATTTACACCCTTGGAAACCCTGTACAGGGTCGCTATGGGTCGGAACTGACTCGAAGGCACTTAACAACAACAACAACATATATATGATAGGCGTTCTGATGTAGTGGTGTAGGATATACACTGGACTGCTACCCACAAGGTCAGCAGTTCAAAGCCAGCAGCGGCTCTTTGGAAACCCTACATGGGATCGCTATGAATTGTAACTAAATCAAGGGCATGTTTTTTTTAAGTGCTGTCCAGTCATTTCCTACCCCTAGCTCTCCAAGGAGCGGCTGGTGAGCTTGAACCACCAACCTTGTGGATCAAAAGACTTCGCAGTCCAGCGCATTAGCCCACAGCACCACACCAGGACTCCTAACAGCAATAATATACATGATAAGTAGCTCTCACTGTACAGTGGTTAAGCATTCAGCTGATAATCAAAAGGTCAGAAGTTCAAACACTCCAGCTTATCCTTGGGTGAAATACGTGGCAATCTGTTCCCAAGAAGATGGCAGTTTTGAAAATCCTATGGAGCAGCAGTACTCTGTCCTATAGGCTAGCTGTCACCCACTATCGACACTACTCAGCCCTACGGGCTAGCTGTCACTCACTATGGACACTACTCCGTCCTATGGGCTAGCTGTCACTCACTATGGACACTACTCTGTCCTACAGGCTAGCTGTGATTCATTATCAACACTATTCCATCCTACGGGCTAGCTGTCACTCACTATCGACACTATTCCGTCCTACGGGCTAGCTGTCACTCACTATTGACACTACTGTCCTACAGACTAGCTGTGACTCACTATGGACACTACTCCGTCCTACTGGCTAGCTGTGACTCACTATGGACACTACTCCGTCCTACTGGCTAGCTATATGACTCATTATCGATGGCTAGCTGTGATCAACAGCAGTGGGTTTAGTTTAAGTTGTTGTTGTTAAGCACTGTCAAGCCTGTTCCAACTCATACTGCCCCTGTTTAGAGTTTCTGAGGAGTGGCTGGTGGGTTTGAACCACTGGCCTTGTGGTTAGTAGGCAGTGCTTATCTTACAGTGCCACACCTAATGATACCTGTATATTAAAATCCTGGAAGCTATGCCATCAGTATTCCAAACAGCTGCAGGGTCACCCGTGGTAGACAACAGGTTCCAGAGGAGAGCTTACAGTCTCAGGAAACCTGGAGTCCTACTTCAAAAAATTAGCCAGTGAAAACTTGTTTGCTTTAGAAGAAATCAATGACTTCATCCTGTTTGGTGAAGTAGAAGGTCATCAGTGAGATGGACTAGCCCGGAGCCAAGTAATGGGTGGATATGCCAGTGATCATAAAGACTACAGTGGACCGCTGTGCTCTTGTTGTACATGAGGCCGCCATGATTTGGAGTCATTTTGATGGCAGCTAACGACACTGTCTAAGGAGCTCTGGTAGCATAGTGGATACGAATCAGGCTGTGAACCTTAAGGTCAGCAGTGTGAAACTACCAGCCGCTCTGCGGATGACAAATGAAGCTTTCTGCTCCCGTAAAGATTTACAGCCTCGGAAACCCTGTTCAGGGTCGCTATGGGTCGGCACTGAACAATAACAACAATGTCGACAAGTGTCTAAGAGGATGACCCTACTGAAAGGTGATGCAGTACAAGCTGGTTTATTTATAGTATTAAAATCTCTCCTCATCTTCCTCATTTATAAGAGAATGCAATCATTTGATTAGTGACAATCATCTATGCCCTCTCCGACTTCATAAACAGGAGGAAGGACAGAGCATCCAAAGCTAAATCAGGAATTCCAGTTTCACTGTTAGATTTTTAAACAAGTTCTGTGGACCCACACAAGTAACAACAATGCCTAAACATACGGACTTGACTCAAACACGGACGCCTTTAGATCTTCATGATCTGGACACATTTGAGTCTGTGAATTGCATAACCATCTGGACTAGTTATAAGTGGGAAGAAAAAAAAAAAAACACTCACAAACTCAACTGTACTTGCTTAATATCAGAAAAATAAATATAAGTAGAAGAATGATGCTTCTGAAGCCTTCTTTTTAAGTTATCTTTGGGATTTGACAAGCAACCTATCATCATTAACATTCAGAGAATAGGAAAAGAAAGCCCCTGATTTTCCTTAAACACACACCAACAGTAACAATGGAAACACATGCTGAGTGGTCGGCCACACCTTTTATACAGATCTGGTGTACTGTTCTCTTTCTCCCTCTAATCTCAGCCCATTTGGAAATGGGGTCTTTGAATCACTTAAGGCGACTTAACTGAGTGCAACCTTTTGTAGCTGCTGAGTGCCATCAGGTCAGTTCTGACTCATAGCGACCCTATATAGGGTTTCTAAGGAGTTGCTGGTGGATTTGAACCAGTAGCCTCATGGTTAGTACTCCAGTGCTTATCCTACAGCATCAAACCAGGACTATTAGATGTTACTGAGATATATTTGGAGACCCAAAGAAGAAGGCATAATTGTGCGTGACACTGACAATGCTCCCCAAGTTTAGGAGAAAGAGTCAGAGAACAATCAGGAACAAATGTTGAACAAGACGGCGTCTGACCAGCAGGAAGGAGAGAGGGTTCAGAGAGTGATCCAGGAAGAGGGTGGGCTGAGTGTGACTGCAGATCTGAGCAAGCACAGGCCCAGTTCAAAGAACAAGCAATGTGCAGGGAGGTAAGGAGGACGTAACTGGTTAGTAGTGGTAGGGAGTCAAGCTATCATGGGCCCCAAAGGACAACCTAAATATTTTTTAAGTGAAGGCTATAGTGAGAGAGATGTTTAAACCGTACTTTTTACCAGCAGACTGAGGTGTGCAGAATTAGTATTGAGAAAGACTGAAAGCAAGACGACTAGGGGTTAAGGGTTGAATTATGAAATCCTAACTCCTGGCTACCTGTAAATGGGATCTTGTTTGAAAATGGGGTCTTTGAATCGCTTAAGCTGACTCGAAGTCATACTGGACCCAAAGCAGGTCCTAATCCAGTGTGCATGGTGCCCTTACAAAAGAGAAGAGACACAGAGAAAGACACAGTGAAGATGACCATGTGAAGGCAGAGGCGGATTCTACAAATCAAGGAAGGCCAAGGATTGCTGGCCACACCCAGAAGTTAGGGACAGAGGTTCCTCAGAAGTTCCTCAGAAGCAACACAATTACAGCCTAAGAACTATGAGACAATACATTTCTATTCTTATAAGTCAACCAATTTGTGGGCTTTGTTGCAGCAGTCTTAGTTAGGACTACTTCAGGGCCAGCATGAGGTTGTGAGTATCTAGACTGGGCAGAAGCACAGTAGCAAGAATGAGATAGAATCTCTAAGTGCTTTAAACTGAAATCCTGCCACACTAGTTGTAGGATGGTAGGCAAAGTAAGTAGCTTTCCTTGGGAGCAGTGTGTTGTTGTTATTGTTAGTTGTTGATAAATGGAATGCAACTCATGAAAATTCCATGTGTTACAGAACAGACCTGGCTTCACAGAGCTTCGTAATGGAAGCAGGTCACAGTCCAATGCTTATCTCTCCAGGGTTCCTTCTCCATATATAAAATGGGCATAAGAATTGTATCATAAGGATTAAATGGGTTGTTGTTGTTGTTAGGTGCCATCGAGTCAGTACCGACCCATAGTGACCTTATACACAGCACAATGAAACACTCTCCAATCTTGGGCCAACCTCACTACTGTTGTCCTGCTTGAGCCCATTGATACTGCCACTCTGGCCCTCCACCTTCCCAAACATGGTATCCTTCTCCAGTGACTGGTCCTTCCTGACAATATGTCCAAAGTATGAGAGACGAAGTTTGGCCATCCTGGCCTCCAAGGAGCACTCTGGCTGCACTTCTTCCAACACAGATCTGTTGGTTCTATGGGCAGCCCATGGCACTTTCAATATTCTCCTCCAACAATGGGTTAGTGTATATATAAAGTTGAACTCCTGGCCTGGTGCTGTAGGATCAGTACTGGACTGAGAACCGCAAGGTCGTGAGTTCAAACCCACCAGCTACTCCTCGGAAACCCTATACAGGGTCCTTATGATCAGAACCGACTTGATGGCACTAAAGAACAACATATATAATGGGTGTGGCACTGCAGGACCAGCACTGGGCTGCTAATTACAAGGCCACTAATTAAAATCCACCAGTTGCTCCTCAGAAGCTCTGTACAGGGTTGTTATAAGTCAGAACTGACTCAACAGCATTGAAGAACAGCAATATAAAACTGGAGTCCCTGGGTGGAGCAAATGGTTAAGGAGCTGAGCTGCTAACAGAAATGCCATGGGGAACAAGAGACTTGCACATGTCTGTAGGTGAGAGGAATGCTGAAGCAGAAGACAAGATTCAGGGTGTCATTTCCAGAAGGCAAGAATAATGTCTGTTCTCTAGGTTATCTATGGTTTTTGGCAATTTGTGGGCATCTTTTATACAAAGACAACAACTTGTGAAATAAATGTGCTTGTTTTTGTGAGACTCCCTGAGATGCCAGGAAAAACCATTAGTCCAGATGGAAAATTTGGCTGCTTTCTTTGGGAAGACCGTTTGCCAGAGATCGTATACTTACAAGCAATGCACATGAAGTTTTAATTCACCCAATGGGGCCTAAGAAGAAATGCCTGGCAATCTACTAGAAAACTCAGTCGCTGAAATGCAGACTCTGACATACTTGGGGTCACCGTTAAGTCAAAATACACAGAATACACAATGGCAACTTACTTTTTTTAATTTTGTCTTTTTCCATTTTGTTTAATATATGTCCACAAAGCAATCTTTTCATCTGCATTAGCAGTTGAACTGACATTTCAGTGAGCTTTCAACAAAACTACACCAGAGCAAGAGTTTCTACTTTACAAACTGCTGGAGCTTCAAGGGTAGAGCAGGAGACAAGTTTTACTGCTTGAAAGAATCCCAGTGGCTTCTCAATGACAGGCAGACTAAAACGTTAGTTTCTATGGTCTGCAAGCTGCTGGCTCCCGCTCCAAGCTCCATCCTCACTGAGCGTCTGCTTACTGCTCCCTGGTTGCTCCTCAGTCCCTTACCTGGCCCCTGAACCTGCTGTTCTCTGCCTAGACCACTCTCCCTTCTATCCTCCCTTCATTTAGGTTTCTGCTCAAATGTGTTCACCTGAGAAAGGCCTCCCCAACTTAGCTAAAATACCTTACACAGTGAACCTTCAGCCTCTGGCCCATTACCCTGCTTTATAATTATTCAGGGGCACGGTGGTCTTAAATTGCAGTATGTGTTTGTTCACTGTCTCTCAAGTCACTTGAATGGAAACTATATGATGACAAGGAATTTGTCGTTTCTGATATTGATTCCTCTGAGCCAAGAATAATGTCTGTGCCATGATAGGTTAGGTGTTCGGTACGTACTTGAATGGAGGAGTAGATGAATTAGAGAAATCCAAGTTCAAATCCTAGCTCTGCCACTTACAAGTTGGGTATCATCAAGTAAGTAGCTTCACTAAAATTGCTCTGAACTTGGATTTCGTTTGGACCTCAAGGTTGGTGGTTCAAACTTACTAGTCATTCCTCAGAAATCCTACCCAGGGTCACTATGGGTCAGAACTGACTCAACTGCACTTAACAACAACAACAACCAAAGGGGAAAGGATAGAACTTTGTTGGACTAGACTGTGTAAGGACAAGTGGGAGCAGCTCCAGCAAAGGGTCACTTAACAATGCCAGAAACGAGAATGAGGAGTCTCGGAACACAGGAACCCGATAATGTGGGGGAAATAAATGTTTCATTGCAATGTATGATGTATTACTTATCAAAGTGTCTACTATATAGAAAACATAACTGTAGGTATTAGGTTAAAAGAAAAATGGGAAGAAGATGCACTCCTTGCTGAAGAAGAACACGATTGTGGTTGTTACGTGCCATCGAACCGCTTCTGACCCATAGCGATCTTGTACAGGGTTTCCAAGAAGCAGCTGGGAGGTTAGAACTGCCAATTTTGTGGTTCACAGTTCAGTGTTAATCTTATAAGTGCCACACCAGGAGTCCAAAGAAGAATACCAATGGGAGTAATATATATATAACTCCACATGACAATTGCTACAGTAAAGATACAAGCAAAGTACTCCACCTGGGAAGTTGGAAGAAGGGGAGATATTTGAGTGGGGTCTTGAAGAATGTGAAGGGACAAGTGCAAACTGCGAAAGAAAACTACTTGGGCAGAATTCTAGTTTCTTAACACTGTAGCTTTGTAACAGTCTCCAAGATCAAGCATGAGGACAAATGCATTCTCAGCCAAGAGAACAGAGAGAAGGCTGACAGAGGAACCAGTGGGTAGGGCGAAACAGCTTAGCTTGAACATGCTACAGGGATAAAAAAGAAAAGGCCAGACACAGAGGAGAAGCTAGAGCAGCCACAAAACGTAGAAGACAAAAAGATTCCGAGTATAACTTCAAATAGGCAAGAAGAGAGTCTATTTTCTATGTCAGCTGTTGTTTTTAGCAATTTGTGGGCATCTTTTATACAATGACAGCAACTTGTAAAACAGATTCATTTGTTTTAATGTCTTTTTTGCATGTGAAACTCAGTGAAATGATGTCTAAGAGCAACCATTAGTGCAGATGGAAAGAGTGTCTCCTTTCTTTGGAACTGCAGGAGAAAAGATGAGGTTGTCTGCTCCCGTGAAGATGTATAGTCCTTTCACTATCCTGTAGAGAGTCACTGTGAACCGGAATGGACTCATTGGCAGTGGGTTGGTTGTTTTCATTCTGACATTTACAGGCATACTTATGTCACTAGCAGTGTAGGCCTTTGATTTAGAATGGGCTTGCCTCAGGGTAAAATTCCAGTCTCCCTGGGAGGGACAACAGCTTAGATCTCATCTGTCCTGGGCACTTTAGTTTCTAATAAGTCATTCCACTAATGCACACAGCAGGTATCATCTTTAAGGATGCTCAGATAATGAGCTCTTAGAAAAGCCTTCCTTGACACTGCCTTCCCACCCCTGGCTGGTCTGGATCCTCCTCCTCCGAACTCCAAGGCAACCTGTGTCTCATTCTACAGTGTGTTAAAATGACCTATTTTGTGGCTGGAAGCAAAAGGCTCTGTGTGCCTGCCTGGCCACTGCATCACCAATGCCTGGCACACAGTAGGCACTCAAATGATAATCGAATGGCCTTAGGATCAACCCGAAGGGGCACCTACAATTGACAGCTTTGATGGTTTTAGAGCCTGTGTTACTAACTCGTTTATTTTTCTGTGTACACAACTCAGACCAGATCAAACTCAAGTGAACCCTTGTTATGTTTTGCCAAAGTACTATCAAGCTTTAAAAACAAATAGAGATGAAAAGTTATAGAAAATAAAATCTGAGTTATTTTCCTTATCCGCCTGACTTTGTAGTTCTTACAGCAACCAAATGAATAAGGACTTTAGAGATTTTCTGCTGTTGGCCAATTTGAAGATCTCTACAGGGTCGCTATGAGTCGGAACCGACTCCACAGCATATAACAACAACAACAAATGACATAGTTGGAGTCCTGGTGTGGCGCTGTGGATTAATGTGCCAGACAGCAAAGCCATTTGAACTGCAAGGTTGGTGGTTCAAGTTCACCAGCCACTCCTCGGAAACCCTATACAGGGTTGCTATGGGTTGGAACTGACTTAATGGCACTTAACAACAACAACAACAATGACATAGTTGGGGTCCTGGTGTGGTGCTGTGGGTTAATGCACTGGACCCAAAGTCAGCTTGAGCTGCAAGGCCGGCGGTTGATGCTTCACCAAATGCTGCTAGGAAACCCTGCATAGGGTCGCTATGAGCACTGCAAAGTCAGTTTGAACCAAGACTGGAGGTTCAAGCTTATCAGCTGTTCCTTGGATACCCTATACAGGGTTGCTGTTGGTCAGAACAGACTCAATGACACTTAATAACCATGACATATTTATACTGAATACCCTGAGTAAATAAGCCCCCGGACATGACTTCTTACACCATCAAATCAAATGTAATTTAAAATCAAATCAAATTTCAAATGTAAAAAGAACAAGAAATTAAGCAATATTAATATGTCCCTCATTATTTTTAAACAAAAACATGTTAAGTACATGATTTCTTTAGTTCACCAAACAACTTGCTACTATACAACAGTAAAAACACACATTCTTTTGTTTCAATCAATTCCTCTAATTGTAATGTACTATAAATTCTAGGAATCTGTTTAAGGCTTCCTATACAGTCTTCCAGGAGCTCTGGTAGCGTAGTGGTTATGAATCGGGCTGCGAACCTTAAGGTCAGCGGTTCAAAACTATCAGCCACTCCGTGGGAGAATCATGAGACTTTCTGCTCCCGTAAAGATTTACACCCTCAGAAACCCTGTACAGGGTCACTTTGGGTCGGAAACAACTCGAAGGCACTTAACAACAACATATAGTCTTCCAGTCTTTGTGTCTAAACTTTAGAATTTAATGATCTTAAAATTATAATCATATCCATGCATCTAAAACAAATGTGCTCTATTCACAATAACAAAAAGATGGAGACAGCTTAAGTGCCCATCAATGGAAGAATGGATAAAAAACTTTGGTACATAAAACAAATGTGTTAATATATGTTGTTGTTGTTATGAGCCGTGGGGTTGGTTCCGACTCATAGAGACCCTGTACAGGGTTTCCGAGACTGTAAATCTTTACAGGAGCAGAAAGCCTCATCTTTCTCCTGCGGAACAGCTGGTAGTTTCGAACTGCTGACCTTGCGGTTCACAGTCCGATTCGTAACCACTACGCTACCAGAGCTCCTTGTGCTAATATACAGACACAGATAAAGCAATGGACACTGATATCAACACATAACCACAGCACCATAGGATAAGCACTGAACCTCAAGGTCAGTTTGATCCACAAAGTCGGTGGTTCAAACTCACCAGCCACTCCTCAAAAATCCTATACAGCATCTCTCTGAGTTAGAACTGACCTAACAACAACAAAATACAAATCAACGGTTCTCAGCCAGAGGTGATTTTGTTCCAGAAGGCACCTGGCAATATCTGGAGACATTTTTCCCTGTCATGATGGGGAGGTGCTACTGAAATATAGTGGGTGGAGGCCAGAGATGCCACTAAACATTCTACAATGCACAGGGCAGTGAATGCAAGAAAGAACTGTTGTTATTAGTGCCATCAAGTTGATTCAGACCCACAGTGACCCTGTATAGGGTTTCCAAGGAGTACCTGGTGAGCTTGAACTGTCGACCTAGCAGTTCAACAGGCTTTGCAGTCTGACACATTAACCCACAGCGCCACACCAGGACTCCATAGGAAAGAATTACCCACCCACAAACGTCAATACTTCACAGGTTGAGAAACTGTGATAGAGATCTACATATGAAGCACAAATGAAAGACTTTTAATGTACTCAAAAATAAATACTACTGGATCACTGCTTCTATACTCTCCAAACACAATCACTGTCCTTTCTTCAAGTGGACTGGCTTTGGATATATCTGCCTGTAAGATTATTAAGTGCACATATATATGACTATTGAGAGCAATCAAGGATTATCTTAAATATGTTTTAAATATATATTAACAAGTTGGTTTTCAGCTATGAAGCTTTCTACTGATAAAAATAACCCTGTGGTGGTGTTTTTTTTTTTCCCTGCTAAGAATAAGTACAAGAAATAAAAATAGTTCAACATGTTATTCTAAGTCTAACATTTAAAAAGATCAATAAATCTATATTCTTCCTGAAGTATTCTAAGCGACTCAATTTGTTTCTTTTCGAGTCTCAATCATATACCAAAAGCCTAGTGCACTGAAAAATCACAGAGAAGTTTATAGTATAAAGTGGCAGCAGCCACTGAGACAAGTCTCATGGCGACACCACCACGCGGTCCATTGTATAACTGCACTTTATTGGTTTTCCATGACTGTAATCTTCCAGAACTCTGGTAGCATAGTGGTTATGAATCAGGCTGCTAACCTCAGGGTCAGCAGTTCGAAACTACCAGCTGTTCCACGGGAGAAAGATGAGGCTTTCTGCTCCCAATAAAATTTACAGTCTCAGGGTCACTATGAGTTGGAACCAACTCCACAGCACATAACCAACCAACAACCAAGCTTCTGGAGTCCTGGTGTGGCTAAATGCTGGACTGCAAAGTCAGTCTGAACCACAAGGTCAGCAGTTCAAGCTCACCAATCGCTTCGTGGAAACCCTATACAGGGTTGCTATGGGTTGGAACTCACTCTACGGCACTTAAAAACAACAACAATTTTCCAGAGTCCTGGTATGGCGCTGTAGGATAAGCGCTGGAGCATGGTGGTTACATGTTGGGCTGCTAACCACAAGGCCAGTAATTCCAATCTACCAGCCACTCTGCATGAGAAAGATGAGGCTTTCTGCTCCGGTAAGGATTTACTGCTTCAGAAACCCTATACAGGGTCACGATGAGTTAGAACCGACTCAATGACACATTACCACCACTAAACATTGGTTGGTGGTTCAAGCCTACTAACTGCTCCTCGTAAAACTGATACAAGGTCGCTATGAGTCAGAATACACTTGAAGTTACTTAACAACAATCTTCCAGAAATGGATTTCCAAGACTTTCTTCAGGGACACTGTTGGGTAGATTTAAATTGCTAACCTTTCAGTTAGCAGTCAAGTGCCAACCACAAGAGGGCTTGAAAAAATCTGTGGGGGAAATGGAACGAAAAGATAACCCCTCAAACTTTTTCAAGCCTCTTGGTATTTGCACCACCCAGGACGTATATTCTATAATCATTTAAACCAAACAGGATTACAAATGAGGTCTACTAATGTCTACTATGCATATCTATCATTTCTCAGAGTTTAAGAACAAGTTCCAGATACTAAATATGAAACGATAGGAACATATTTCATATCACCACTGGTACTGACCTGGCTGTAAAAACCTGTCAGGACTAGTGTTTTACAGGGTAATGGTAGACAGCGTTGGCTCTCACTGCAAGAATATCTTGATTACATACTTTCTTTCTTGTTTAATTTTATGATTGCCTAAATTGTGTAAAGACAATTTCTTACCAGAAGGCTGATCTTATAGATTTCATTAGTTCTCTGTATTTTACCAACGAGGTTTGTTTATTTATCTAAAATCACTTATGAGGAAAGGGTTTAAACCTCACGTCTGATGAGGTACTTTGGCCCGGGGCAGTGAAATGACATTCCCCCCTGTCCAACTACTCTGAAATTTGCAACTTAAGATTTTATACAGCTCATATTTATTTTTAAAGTAGGGCTTTTCCCTAAACTAATATATTAATTAGTTTGAATATGAGGTTAATGGTCTCTTAAACATAATCATAAATAAAATCCCTTCAAAGTAGGGGCATTTGCTTTCTTCTTGAAGATAAATAATGGAATTCAACCATGATGTGAATATTAATCTGGAGTACAGTACAAATGTATTTTCAGATTTTATATAAAATAATCATGAATTTAAGTATTCTAAAATATGACAGGCATTTTATTTGTAGGACCATAAGCAGTTGTTGTATATTAATACGTCCAAGATTACCTTAACATTTCCTTACATGAATTTAAAAAGATGTGATTATACAGCAATTTATAAGTAGCTTTTCTCAAATGGTGTATCAAATTTTACTCACTTCAGCAAAAACTAGATTCTATTCCAAGAGTTACTCAACTATATGAAAGCAAATTATATCAAGTTGTAAATGCAAAAGTGACCAAAAAGTAGATAAAACAGATGTAAAACTCTGAAATCAATCCAAAGAAATATGAGACTACATTTTTAAGCCAAAGACAGCATCTGAAAAACATCTAAAAATGTATGAGCCCTTTGGATATGCCGTATCAGTGAAGATGTAGCACAATCGGGAAGAAACACCTACTTTAAAACTTAAAAACCAAAAACCACTTGATTTTAGAGGAAAATGTTAGTGGCTTAGTCACAGTGAGTGATGCTTTTTACATAGTGTGCATATCACCAACCAGTACCAACTCTATTTATGCCTAGCAAAAAAAACCCTTTTCCCCTCATTGCTATTAGTGGAAGAATGTGTATGTTGCATTAAAAAAAAGAGAGAGAGAGAGAAAAGGTACACATTCCATAGTGCTAGTTAATAACTGAAGAAAAAAGTAGGATCCATTTATAAAGTCCATCTATAAATTTTTTTGGCCATAACAGAAATAAGTTAGAGGTATGAATTTTTTTTAAGAACTGCAGCTGCCTTACTATCAAGATTAATATTGAAAATAAACCCTGCGTAATGGGGCTCCTGGGATAAGTAAAGATTCCATGAGGAATGTCCACCTGGCACCAGCTATAAGCTACTTCATTCTCCACACTGTGCTCGAACACTCCATACCAAAAATAATAACTCACAGAAAGACCACACCCTCACAAACTATGAATGTCACCCACACTGCACTTCACTTTCCTGTTTGAATGACTTCAGGAAGATTGCAAAGAGGTAACACTGATTATAATCCTAATACACAACTAAAAAGGGAAACACAAAACAAAAAACCTAAAAGGTACACATAAAAAACAGATTTCAACATAAAAGATCAGGATTCACTATGGAAAACAAAATCTCCAGAGATAACAGGAAATATGTTGTATTAAGTTGACTATTGACCTTGGGACTAGCTAGCTAAAAGAGCTGAAAAAACACCCTGAACTTGACCTCTTACCAGGTTTGTAAGCTCCCCTCAGACAAAAAGAACTCTCACATGTATACCTGATCACTATGGGCAAAGGTGCTTCCTCTACTAAGGCAATTTTCAAAACAAAGTAACTTTCCCAAAGTGTTCAGATTTAACTCCTAATGGTACAACCTAAAGTTAATATGTTTTCTGAGGTCACCCCCAAATGCTACAAAGTGGGTTTTTTTGTGATGAATATTGACAGAGGCCTTGACAAATGTGAACTACTAAAGGCCCATATATAATAATATGGTGTTTTTACAAAACAATTTACTGAAGCAAAAAACCGATCTGTGACACTAAGGAAAATGCATGATTTTCTTAAATGGAGCCTAAAGTCCTGGTGTGGCGTTGTGGGCTAATGCACTGGACTGCAAAGTCGTTTGAACTGCAAGGTGGGCAGTTCAAGTTCACCAGTCACTCCTTGGAAACCCTACACAGGGTCGCTATGGGTCGGAAGCAACTGGACAGAACTTAAAAACAACAACAAATGTCATCAAAGCCTCGAGATTTCAGCTGTTGTTATGTGTGGTCAAGTTATTCTGACTCACAGCGAGATATAAATACCGCACAGAAATTACGTTAACCAAACAAAATCCTTTGAAGCATGTTCTTGCATTAAATCTATACATTCTACATTCATCAATTTTATTTTCAACAATTATAAAGTGGTTTTAATAACATGAGGAAATGGTCATGTATAATATAGAAAGCCAGTATTCAAAACCAATATAATGTGATATAGCTTGTCTTCTTTTATTTTCTTTGTTTTACCATGTCTGTATATTGGCATTCATTAGTTCCATAATTAGAAAAAAGAGAGTCCTGGTGTGGCAATGAAGAATAAGCACTGGACTGGCTAACTCCATGGTCTGCGGTTCAAACCCACCAGTTGCTCCTCAGAAACCCTATATAGGGTCTCTATGAGGCAGAAGTGACTTGATGGCATTTAACAGTAACAACAATCAGAAAAAAAAATGTATATTTACAGTGGAATTGCTAAAAAATTGTTTCATTAATCTCTATCAGCATAAAGATGTAAACAAATATAAATCTAAAAAATCATCAACAGAAATCATCCATTTTTACTGCCCATTCATTTACTTATGAATGTTGTCGTTCGTTGACATCTAGTTGGTTCTGACTCATGACAACCTCATGTATCACAGATTAGAACGACTCCATCAGGTATTCTAGGCTGTAATCCTAACGGAAAGGGCCCTGGTGACACACACAATGGTTAAACACTTAGCTGCTAACCAAAATGCTGTGGGTTTGAACCCAGCAGCTGCTCCGTGGGAGGAAGACAGGGCAGACTGCATCTGTAAAAAGCACAGCCTTCGAAATCGTAGGACACGCTATGAGTCTGAACAGACTCGAAGGCACAGGTCAATCTTAATGGCAGCAGACTGCCAAGACTTTCCTTGCACGTACCACTGGAGGAGTTGGAACCATCACCCTTTAAGTTAGCAGTGGAATACAAACCTTTTGCACCACGTAGATCCCTTCCAGAGTCCTGGTGTGGTACTATAGGATAAGCACTGGGCTGATGACCACAAGGTCGACGGTTCAAACATACCAGTCACTTCTCCGAAACCTGTACCCAGGGTCGCTATCAGTCAGAGTCAACTCAGCTACTCAACAGCACTTAACAATACCAACAGGGACCTTCTACTCATTCATACACTAAAATTCTGATAACCTCTAACTGCCAGGTAGTTTGCTAAAGAGAATACAACTTTCATGGAGCACACAATCCAGAGCAGGGAAATCAAACAGTGATCTCACAGAAATTCAGTATAGAAATACACATGAAATCACAACTTGAAGCCCACATGAAGAACACCACCAGGGGAAGAGTGAGCATGTGCTAGGGGGCAGCTAGGTAAGCATTGTGACAGTGGTAAGAGGTGATGGTGGCACAGACTAAGGGCGGGTGGGGTGGGGACAGTAGAGATGTGGGTAGACCCCAGGGATTTTCATAGTAGGGAAGTGAGAAAGGATTGTCAAGGAAGACATCTAGGTTTGAGACATCTTGCAAAATCGAATGGTAGCAATGTGGTTCATTGAAATGGGAGAGGTTGGACAGAATCAGCATTTGCAGGGGTGGGGGAACCTGAATTGTGAGTTGTGTTTTAAATATAATAGGGTTGAGGTACCATAAAATATCTGTAGTTTATGGAAAAAGTCTAGAGTAAAGATAAAAATTTTGGGGAGACTCATTGGTACAGCTGTTCAATAATATCATGGGCATAAATGAGACCAGGCAGGGAGGCCCACAGAGTGAAGCAAGAAAAAATAGAGCCAGGTCCTCGAGGTACTGCAATATTGAATGGTCCAGCAAAGGTGTCTGAGAAAGGGTAGCAGGAGGAGAAGGGAAACCTCAACAGAATGTAGTTGTTGCTAAGTGCTGCTGAGTCAGTGCCGACTCATAGCGACCCTGTATAGGGTTTCCAATGAACAGGTGGTGAGTTTGAACCACCAACCCTGCAGTTCAAACTGACCTTATGGTTGAGTGCTTATCCTACAGCACCACACCAGGACTCCAGATATCAGAAGAACCCAATAATGTTGAATATTACAAAACCAATGAGGATAAAATAGTAACACATGGTCATACACCACAAGCACAGAGCAGAAACACTAGAAAGGGATAGTACAAGCTGCTCAAGGAGCTCTGAAGACAAGATGGACCCACATAGACACAAATTCCAAAGAAACCCAAATATGCAACTTCAGTTTGGGGGAAAGAATAGAAAAGTGGATGAGCTATGGCTAGAGAAGAATCTCATACATAAAGAAAATGTGGTGAACACCCACCATACACTCTTGATTGGTTATAGGGACAATATAAGCATTATGCTCTTAGCATGTAGATTACCTCTCAATCATCTTTGATCTTAATACCAAAACTGTGATGGTAAAAGTAAAGTCTTATAGGACAAGAGGGCAACAAAATTTCCTTATAATAAAGCAGAACATGAATCTCAGGGCTATGAGAAGGTCTTGTTTGTCAATGACAGTTGACAAGGCCTGTATGCTCCGTAGCTATCCCTCGAGCCCATCACTAGCAGCTCAGGGTCACCAGATGGCTGAATCACAGTAGATAAAATAATCATAATCATAAAAGAGGGAGGGTGGAAGAAAGGAAAGAAAGAATAATGACATCTCCATCAATGTGAGTGATGGCAAAAGGGAGAGAAATGAGTTTTCCCAGCACCTTTCCACTACTATGAAATATCATGTAATAGAAGGTAATGTAGATTGATTTCACTTCAAGACAGATTCATTCTAAAATAGAAATAGTTCAGAATTAAGCATACATGTCTTGAGCACAAAGCATCCTTTGTGCCCAATTCCATATACCCAGACCCTTTAAGGAGGAATTATCTCAATGTGTTCAGAAGAAACTGGCATCTTTAAAGAAACAAGATTGAAAGAATTACTTTTGTACTGAAATATCAATCTGTAAGCCTGAAACTGACATTGGCACTCATCTTCTCCATATTAATGGTTTAAAAACAAGAGAACCAGAGGAGATTTTGAAGTTAAAGTTAATGCATGAGCTATTAACTAGAAATGTCTAAATAAAATGAAACCATTTCTCACATACAATTTGACTTTGATAAATGTTGATGTGGGGGTATTTTTAAATTGACAGTTTGTCTGTAGAGTACTATGAATTCCTACAAGTCAGCAATTTTTAAAATCAACAATACAATGACTAATAGGAAAAAAATGAACGTGTCAAAAAAAAAAAAAAAGAAATTTTATGCAGCTCCATCTGCAGTCTAATTAGTTCTATTAAATTAGCAAAAGAATTAAATGTCCAAGTCCCCAAACCTAATAATACATAGCTGACCACACTTTTCTCCATAGGTAGTTTCCTGGTATATATTTTATTTCTTGAATATACCCAGCATTTCCCCAACTTCAGGCCACATCCTCCATCTGAGATGCCTCTTCTTCCCACCACTATTCCAGTACACACACCCCTCTCACTTCCTCCCTCCTCCCCCCTCCACCCCCGGTCCAGAATGAAGGGCCTCAAATTGAAATTCCATGCATTCATCATGATCCAGTGCAAACACCTTCTGGCAAAAGCTTTCTCGGCTCCTACCACCAAATTTGCTGTCTCCTTCTTTAGAATACAAGCTCTTCTTTTCCACTTGTAATGATCATCATTTATCCTTTCTATGCTAGATCCCACATCCCCATCCTCACCATGCTGGATAAGGTTTATAAGGGCAAGAGTTATCTTGTCCACTATTAACAACTTAGTAGGACTAAGGAGACCAGGTGTTGCTCAATAAGCATTGGACTGTAACATCTGTTTGAACAGCAAGGTCGACAGTTCAAACTCACCAGCCACTCCTCAGAAATCCTATATAGGGTTGCTATGAGGCAGAACTAACTCGATGATGGTTATCAACAACAGCAAGTGCATACTAACTACATGCTGGTATGGTGTTGTAGGATAAGCACTGGACTGCTAACCAAAAGGCTGGTAGTTCAAACCCACCAGCTGTTCCTCAGAAACTACACAGCGTTGCTATGAGTAGGAACCAACTCAATGGCATTTAACAACCACCACATACAATGCTTTATCCAGTAAGTTTCTGGCTTTAATACTTCCTTCTCACAAGTGTAGAAAAAGAAATCAGAATCACAACAAAGTGAGGTATAACAAGGAAAAAGGATTCAAATCCTGACATTATACTACTTGGGTTCCAGTAAATAAGACAAAAAAATTCCCATACTTATCAGTAAATCTATAGTGACTGACTCATTTATTCAACAGATGTGTACCAAGTCCTCATTATGAAATATACCAAAGGAGCGTCAAAAACTTCATGAAAAAATGGAATTTAAAGGTAATGGAATTTTTCTATGAACTTTTGAATTCCCCCTCATATATAAATAAATGTAACCTGTTTACACTGAGTCAATTTCAGTTCATGGCAATCTCATGGGGTACGGAGTAAACTGCCCCATAGGATTTCTTTGCTATTTTGTTTATCCATAGGGTTTTCTGTGCTATGATCTTTAGAGAAGCAGAATGCCAGGACTTTCTTATGTAGCACTGTTGAGTGGGTTCAAACTGCCAACTTTTATGTTAGTTGTCAAGGGTGCCACATGGAGGGGCACACACACCTGATTAGTAAGGCTTGGAGACATAAGCAAGATAAAATACGTATCTCTCCAGAGACCTGATATTCTTTGCCCCACATCCTCACCCAACCCTCTACTAAAGAACATTGCCTCTTACTGAGCAAACAGACCCCTTTAGACAAGGAGTGGCAAGGTCACCACCAAACCAGCACCTTCTTTTAAGTCTTTCCTTTCTTTCCTTCACAAAGGAGACCTTGTTCTTCACCTAAGCTCTACATCCCAGCCATACCTAGACCTGGCTCTATCAAGTTATTTCACTCTGCTACTTATGCCCTTATAAAAACCCCTTTCAGCATTAGTAGGAGGAGCAACATCCAGTCAGCCCCTCTTCAAATGACTTACTCTCAGCTGCTTTCCAGTGCACACCTAACCTGGCTACCATCTCTACATTCTGTTCCTTCATCATTCTTCAACCCTCCCACAATCGCTCTTCCTCTGTAGAATGAACTCTTGCCATTAAGTAGAATACCATGGAATCCTAATCACCAAATTCCAGGAACACTTACCCAACGTAGTACTGTCTCAAAATATTGCATCTCCTCCTCTTACAATTCTCTTTTGAAAGATTACTTACATTATTTAGGAGCTCAGAGCCTGTTCATCTTAGTCTCCTGGCGGTTTCTCAATGTCTTCTCAACACATATCCTGAGGATTCACCATGTCCCCATGCATCAACCAGCCACAACACTCTACTCTACATGCAGCCCATTAGATTGACAGGCAAACTTCCAACTTCTTCTAAATGTCCCCATGCATTTCTGACCAACCCAAAGATGGAGAGCAATCTTTCCCAATCTCAGATGTGCTCCTTCTCAAGAAACCCATTACCAGCTGATAAGTTTCTTATCCAAAGCCATCACCTTTGATCTCATCTCTCAAGTAAGGGCATTCATCTCTGCCAACTACAAATGTCTCTGATACAACTTGGTCCCTCCCTTCTAATGTCATTGCCAATCTGAAGGATGCCTCAGATTCTAGTCACCCCACCCCCAGTCCCAACCCTACAGAGGAGTCCTGGTAGGGCACTGTAGGATAAGCACTGGGCTGCTAACTAAATGGTTGACAGTTCAAACCCACCAGTCACTCCTCAGAAACCCTATACAGGATCACTATGAGTTGAAAACAACTCAATGGCACTAACAACAACAACCCTTCAGAAGTCCTGGTGTGGCACTATGGGATCAGCACTGGACTGCTAACCACAAGGTCTGCGGTTCAAATCCATCAACCACTCCTTGGAAACCGTTGACAGTCACTCCCCAGGAGAAAGCTGAGGCTTTCTGCTCCAGTAACGATTTACAGCCTCAGAAAGCCTCTACAACAATCCATCCTCCACACTACTGCTGGAGGTACCTGTCTTTCAATACAGCATCTAAGTAACATTTTTATTACATTGTTAAAAAAAAAATTTTTTTTTCCTCACCCCATCCCAATATAGCCAGTCAAATATTTTAATATTTTCCCCTAAGTCCCCTAACCCCACCTGTCTACAATACCCTTTGCAAGAACTGAGATCAAAGGACATTTTTAAAAATGTAAAGGTGTTTGTAACCATAGTCCCTCACTGCTACCATCTAAGGTGTGAACTGAATAGCTACACAGTATTTCAGGGCATGGCTGTTTAATTGATTCTCAATAGGGTTAAACAACTAAAATGAAAATTTGATCATGTATGTATGTCTCTGTCAGGTTTAAAATCCTTTAATGGCTGCCCACACCTTGCTGATTACAAATTCCTTTCCTGGAAAATCGACACCACTTTATCTTTACAGCCTCATTCCCTTCCATTTCTCTCCCCCACTGCCAACCCCATCCCCAACTCCCATGATCCTTCACTGCATCATGGCGGCTACGTGGGATATGCTTTCTCATCTTACCATCTAATCTCTCCTCACTGCAGCCTTTCTGTCACTATGTCCAGGCTGTCTTTCATACCAAATGTGATTGGTTTATTTGTCCTTCTGCCTAATTAGGCTGTGAGCCCTTCCAGGAGACATGCTGTCGGCTTTTTGCACTGCTAAGGGCTCATAGCAGTCACTCAAATACGTGTCAAATAAGTGGGAAGCATGGTTTTTGTTTTGCTATGTCACCAGGAAAGGACTTAACTGTGTAAAACATTGATTGAATGTTTGGTATGCACTAGCATGTCTTATCTTGTTTAATCTTCACATATATTTGCAACTTTACATATATATGGGTAATCATTTGACTAATACTCAAAAACTTGCCAAGGTAATGGACTGAACATACCATAAAGTTAGAAACTGCCTCACTTTTGGCTTAATGTTTTGCCCAGTGTGAAGCGCTGTTATTTTTAATAAATATTTCTTACATGAATGAATAAATACCCTGTGCAGTGATTAAAGGACTCAGATGCCAACCAAACATTTGGCAGTTCAAACCCACCACTCACTCTGTGGGAGAAAGATGTAAAGATTACAGCCTTAGCAATTCTAGAGGCCATCTACTCTGCTCTACAGGATCCCTGTGAATCAGAATCAACTCAATGGGAGTGGGGTAGGGTTTGGGAGGTAGTCATCACAGTCATCTCCTTACAGAGGGGACACTGAAGCTCAAGTACTTGGGTTACGGTTCCACAACCAGGAGCAGAAACTGATATGTACGTTTCAATTGCCACATTATAATTTTTCTGACAGTTCCTGCCTCCCATGAAAGAAGGCACCCATGCTGTGCTTGGGGCTACCCATCAGGCTGCCCAGAGTGGAAGGGAGTTTGCTTTATGAAGCATTCAGATCAGGACAACTCTACTGGGGCCTTTGATAGCAGGACAGTGGCTGACTTGGAAGCATTCCTCCCTCAGTTGTTCCTGGCCTTAAAGATTAAATATACTATCAAAGTGAGTCTGTACAAGAAGTTTTGGTATCAAATTATTTTGTCAATATTTGGAAAACATTTTAACAGACCATTGCTATCAGGTACTTTGTAAACTATAAAAACTAGATTCCTTCACTTCCCTTTGATGTAGCACGTTTATAAGGAATGAACTGATTTTTCATATGCTGTATTTGGGACTTAAGACAGATGGACAATCAAAATTAAGTCACTCTTCCTCTTGCAAACGGAGTCAGGGCTTGAAATGTTACCAAACGTGGTCGGAAACGACCAGGTGGGGGAAAGGCCACATCTTTCCTTCTGATTTGCAGGATGATGAAAGGCATCTTCTTTTTTTTTTCCCTCCACAGTAGACGCTTTCAACTCCAGATTTTGTTTTCATGAGAGCCACTAGTTAGATCCAACAACCCAATTGGGAAAAAAAGTTCACCCCTAGCTTTTGTTCTGAGAACAGTCTGATCAAAAGAAGTTTTCTGAAGGCAAAACAGGTGGGTTTTTCCCCCTTTATCCTTAGCAAGTGAAACAAACATGTACTTTGTTCTTTGAACACAGAATAAGTGGGCAGAACACTGAGCTTCCCTCTGCTTAGTCAGTACTTACACCTGCTCAAACTTCATTCCTGCCAAAGGAATGCCAGACCCTGGTCCCACTGCTGCCAAGTCAATCTGGACTCATAGTGACCCCATAAAGTTTCCAAGGCTGGAATTCTTATGGAAGCAGACTGCTGGTGGGTTTGGACAGTGGAGTCCTTACCCAGTGCTACCAAGGCGCCTTGAAAAAGCAATAGATTGGATAGGACCTCTGAGTGCAGAGTACTTCATTCCAAGTGGGGCAAACGGAACAGGATCTCAGTAACACACTCAAAGCAACTTATACAAAACAACGGGAAAGGCAGAAATAAATGAAGGTTAACATCCAGAAATATTTACCCTTGAATACACATCACATGCATACAAACGCACTCAGGCCCACATACTCTCAAACACCCACATCCACGTCCACATCCACATCCACCCTCATCCTCTCAGAAGCCATCTTTTTAGAAAAGGGAGAGCTCAAATTTTTATTCAAGTTCAGCATATCCATAAATTGGGTCATAAAATGCAAGTAGTAATGGCAAGTCCCAGGAGTGGCTAAAAAATAAATGTATAAATAAATAAACTACAGGTGATGAAAAGCAGTAACGCACATTTTACGCCAAATATCATCTGAGGAGAATTACTTACTGGCAAGAAGACAGAGGGACAATTGGTTATAAATATTTGACAACCCTAAATACTTGCTTTCATCCTTCCTAACCCCTCTTCTCCTCACAAGAACATTCCCTCAAGGTCTTCTTTATTTTCATCCCAGTCCACCTCAGAATCTTCTGAAAAGCAGTGTCTTGTTTAGAAACTCTGCCTTCATATCCAGATACCCACACCTTTGCTTCTATCTCTTGAAGCCTCATCTTTTTGACAAAGCTTCCTGCCTTTATTTGGAACAAAGGTAGTAATCATTTTCCAAACTTCTATCCATTTAAATGCATGATTTCTGGGATGTTCTACAGTCACTGCAATACTCCTTATATTCAATACTTCAGACGCTTTTTCAGTGTTTACAAGTCTCCTTGCATGCACATGCTCTTTACACATTTATCATCACCAATACTGAAAAGCTTGAATTTATATCTTAGAAGAGCAGATACTTTCTCACTGATAAGCCAAAACTCCCCTATAACCCTGCTACCAACAAATTAAGAATAATTTTCTAATCTCCTCA
>NW_006408573.1:301969-312204 GCF_000296735.1 Chrysochloris asiatica
CCCTAACTAACACACCATCTTATGCCTATTTCCCATAGCTTTGGGGGCCATCTCAAAGATTCTACACTTCTCAGATGAACCTTCTATCCTTCTTGTCTTTGGAAATGCTGATCAACTTTATCTTCCAATAAAGACTTCCACTCAGCATCCTCCTTTTCACACTTTTATGTTGTTTATATGACATCACTTGCATTTGGTTACATTACTCTTAAAATGTGCTCAAGCTTTCAGTCTCTCAACCAATAAATATTTATTCAGCACTCATGTCAGACGCAGTTATTTCACAACCTGATTAGATGGTACTGGAAGACAGAGGTGCTACATGTAGAATTTGCTTTCCTGGATACCATTGGGTAGAAGGGTTTCATCAAGTGGCCAGTAGGGTTTAACTGATTCCTTTATTATAACACCCTCCTCAGCGCCATACCCTTAGATGAGATTAACAGATCTTCCATGGAGAGGCACAAATGGTTTAGGCTCAGCTGGAAAAAAAAAAAAAAAAACCCACCCAGCAGCACCACAGAAGAAAGTCCTGGTAATCTCCTTCTGGAAAGATTACAGCTAAGAAAACCTAATAGAACAGTTCTATTCTGTCACACACAAGGTATCTCTTAAGTCACAAAACAATATTAAAAACAAAATCAACAAACAAGTTATACTCCTAACCACAGGGATCAGAAAGCACATGGGTGTAGAATCTGGCAAACATGTTCCAATCCATCCTCCAGCTGGGATTATGTAAACTCTTGACTGTTGTTGTTGATGCTGTTAAGTGCTATAGACTCAGTTCTAACTCATAGGAACCCTACATAAGGTTTCCAAGGAGGGGCTGGTGGGTTTGAACAGCTGTGGTTAACCGTCGCGTGCTTATTCTACAGTGCCACACCAGGACTCACACCAAGCTCTTTACTGCGTTCTTAAAATTCTCCAAGATCCAGAGCTTAAAGAACTTCAAACTGCTTTTGGAAACAATCTTCTGTATCTGCAAAATGCAACTCCTTGATGTTTCATATTCTTTTCAAAATTCATTTCTTCAGAGTATACGAAGAACAGCAAGGTCAGTAGTTCGAATCCACCAGTCACTCCACAAGAGAAAGATAAGGTTTTCTGTTTTGGTAAAGATTCCCAGCTGAGGAAATCCTATATAAGGTCGCTAGGAGTCAGAAACGGTTCAGTAGCACACAACCACCACCTACCATATGAAGTACAGTTTGAATTTGAACTGACAGGATTTGAAGTCAGTTTATTTAATGCCTGATGACGATGCCCTATTGGTTCCCCTTTCCTACCACAGTCCAACTGACATGTATAGTCTTCAAATTCTTACAGAAATGTACTTGGTCCTGAAATTTCCCAAATTATGCATCAAGAAATTAAGTCATGGAGGTTAGGACTGATTACCTATAAATCTTCATTTCAGTAATATTCAGACTTGAATATTACATTTCCTTTCACCCATTCTCATTAATATTTTGACACATGCAATTCTAAAAACAACCTCCCCCCCATCACCAACAATGATAAAACATTTCCATCATGAACTGAGGGTGGGTCTGAGAGGCAGTACCCTCAGTTTTACTAAATGCTGTACACAACAGTATCAAATTCTACCTATCAATTTCTCTTGTTCTTTTCTTAGTAAAGACTTAAAAGCCTCTACAAAATAGTAACTGGGAGCTTAAAAACATGTAAAATACCATATAATCAAGATTGTTTAAATGTATAAAACTGTCATGCAGATTATCCTCCATGCAATTCAAATGAGCCTTTGGGAGACAGAATTAACTGAGGGCAAACAAGAGCTTAACTTTAAAAGACAAAGCCTTGGCTTACATCAAGTTGACACTTCCAGATAAGATACTGCATTATACCAGGTTATACGTGCAATAATAATTTTTGATTGGCATATCATTTGCCACTAACTACTGCTTGGCTTCCACTCAGTACATGCAACACACTATAAACTGTTATGAAAGATGTCTTTGTATTGTTCAATATTTACAGGGTGCGTTATTTTATAAATGCTTGAGTTGGCAATAGTTTAAAAAAAAACCCACAGCATTAAAATATTTCACATCAAAATGATCCCTTCTGCTTTACAAAAGAAGCACTTTCTAAAGACAGGTGACAATTCTCTTCAGAAATTTTCACACCAAGGCTAAGTAAATGTTCGGCGGTAAAAAACAAAATTGCTTTGTTCAGCTGCACAAACAGATTTCTACATAGCTTCTATTTGTGAATTTCTGAATATCCTCTTTCAGATCCCACTTTTATGGGAAGCAAAATCATTTTCTTCTGGACAAAAAAGTGAGATCTTGGTCTAATGATTTTAATCTTTTAAGTAAACATGAACTGAACTTAGAGCACAAGCTTTTCTCTTTAGAAAAGATCTTTGTTGTTTAGAAAGATTTCTTACAACCTATGGACAGTCAATGCCTGTGGCAGGTTAACCTGGAACAAAACTGGAAAATACCTTTTTATACAAATGTTCTTTTTAAAAGAAATAGCCAATTAAAAATAAAAATTAAAAACATCCACAATCCAATTATTCCGCCACGCATACAGACTGATGTCAAGTTTAATTTTTGAGGCAAATTAGGTTCCCCAATTCAATTTCAAACAAATAGAGAATGAGACACAGAAAACTATAGTATAAAACTTTTATTGCTACTGTGCTAAAAAAAGTACACTCATGTTTATGAAATAGATTATCCTTAAACCTCAAAAAGGGAATTATTCTGAAATTCGGCAATACATCAGGGTCCTTACACTTACTCACCCAGTGCAGCTTTTCCAGGCCTGTTTTAGCCTTGCTAATAGTTATTGTTTGTACAACTGTAACTAAGTACATTACCAACCAGTTGTTCAATCTATATAAATTTAAGAAACACACATTGCCAAGGAGTGACTCATATATCAGTCTATTATATGCTACAGGGCTGACTGTATTAAACAAATCACTCCGCCTTCAGCTGAAGAATAGAAGCTATATACAGAGCAGAGGTTATTGTCTAATTTAAATCTTGGCTCGCTTCCCAGTGCTGTACAAGATTCCAATTTGTGGAAATGTTGCTCTTTGCTACTGCCAGAAAGGCTGTAGAAAATGGTATTGGGAACCTTCCAGAAATATGTCTGCAAAATGCCAATCAACAAGTCACTAAAGATTAACAGTATGACTGTACCAAATTAATTTAAATTATAGAAACATATGGCTAGGCTGTTTGCTTTGCACTTAAGACAACACCTACCCCACAAAGAGCTAGGTTAGTTCCATAGTATAAAATAATATCCCAGTGTTCCGATCACTGAAAAATGGAAACGTCAGCTAATAAATTGGGAGCTAGATGTCCTGGCAGATCCAATCTGTTTGAATGTTTAGAGTCTTATCTTTAATATATTCAAAACATATGGGAAAATGTTTTTTTTATAACAAGGTATTTTTCTCCCACAACGACATGAAGAAAAATCAACATTATTCGGCAACTGAAAACAATTTGCTTTGTAATGTGCAGAAAATTCTAGCTTTATTGAGATTCTCCATAGAACCCAAAGGATGATGGGATCTACTGCACATGATTCCCAATTCTAAAATATAATACTGGGTAAAGGATGTAGTATACAGCCAAGAGAAGTTCACCAATTGTATGACCAAATCATGAAAATCAAAAGACAACACAATTTATACCCGGCTAGCTGCTCGCAATATAGATTATATTCATGCTGCCTTCCCATTATTTTCATGGGAATCTTTAATATATACAATCATGTCATCAACCAAAAGGGGGGAAAATCAATGGCACTTCAAGCCGTAGTTATACATTAGTGTATGCTGTATTTCAACTGAATAGGAAGGGAACAGTTTTATGTTTCTCTCCACTGCTTTTCTATTATTGCCTAGCTAATGGAAATACATCAAACAAATGTTCTACAAGAGCAATAAATATTAAAGTTGACCTATCCTTCTGGGAGAAATGAGAACAATACTGTTCACTTTTAGCCCAAATATGACACTGATAAATGAAGCGGTGAGATTCCATCACACTTTCAACAACCTGGGCCGGGAGCCCCGTGTGATCCTGGTACCAGCAATTTTCTTCATTCGTCTTCATTAGGCAGTCACTTGACCTGCCTCCCAACATCCCCGACAAATCAGAACCTTCTGGGGGCTTGTCCTATTTTCCAACAATGTAGCCTAAATGGGCTCTTCACATTCAAAAAAGTTATGAAGAAAGCCTCGATGAACATAAAAGAGAGTAGAGGAAGGTTTCTCAGGAAGCAAAGAGGCATCAAATAGTGCTCGTGATGAAAAGGAAAGCCACCGTATACAACTGGTCCAGACAGCATCCTGCTCGCTGAAGCATCACACAAGGGCGGGGAAGGCCGACAGGGCCTCCAAGGGCAGGCACCAGCACCCCACACCATAAAAAGACAATTACGTATTCAAATGAAGGATGTAAGAGAGGCCTTATCACAGATGTCGAAATGCTTTCCATTTCCTTCCTCAATCACAGTTCCAAGTGAGCTGGAACAAGGAAGGAGGACATTCTTACCCTCACACAATGAGTGAGTTTCATCACATTAGCAGTTTTACATTACAGTCCCATTATTTTCTATTTCAACGGCATAATAAGAGAGGGACTGATTTGATTATTCCATAATAGTGAAAATGAATACCAATGCAATATAAAATTGCTATTATAACACAAATCTACTAATATGATTCAGAAGACCTCCCCTCCTCCCCTCCCCTGGAAATTAGGTTTTATAACTATGACCACAGGGGAAAAATTAGAAAGCCGGTAGGCAACAGAAGGGAATTAGGTGCTCCCAGACCATGGTCTCAGAGATGCAGACAGCTGCTCAAATGCAGCCGAGTGGCATCTACTTGGAAACGACATGCACAGCTCGTCCCTGGCATGTTATCTGACAGGTATTTCTTTTATTTTTGCTGCTGTTTTTCCTTCACGACATGTATTCCGAATACTCATAATGCTAATTCAAACTGTGTCTGAGTGCAGTATTAACACAAGGTTTTCTAATTAAAAAATACAAAAGAGCCATAATCGAAAAGACACGAAGGAAAGTATAAGGAAGCTCTCCCTAGAATCAGATTTTTTTTTAAACCAAACTGATTCTAAAAACCCACAAGAGTGATGTAAAATTACATGAGGGTTTTTCATCAAACACCCTCTTCTACCCTGTTCACCATCCTAAATAACAGGGATGCTCAGCCATCTTGTAATTATGTCAAAGCTGTTGTGGCACTGTGGGTTAATGTGCTGGACTGTAAAAGCAATTTGAAACACAAGGCTGGAGGTTCAAGCTCACGAGTAGCTCCTCAGAAACCCTATACAGGGTCGCTATGAGTCAGAACCGACTCAATGACACTTAACAACAACAACAGTCTCCTAATCTAGCAGACTGAAAGGATCTAAGTCTCACCTCAGGATCTTTTCAGCTGGTAGAAAAGTGTACACCTGGTCGTGAGGTTCTACAGAGCTGAAAAAATGCTTCCCCTACTGCTTCACAAGGTCCCTGCTGTGGGAGACAAATGGTTAAAGCACTCAGCTGCTAACTACAAAGTTGCAGGTTCCAGTCCCCCCAGAGATCCCTTGGAAGAAAGGCTCAATAATCTGTAAAGTCTGACTGTGCACACATGGAATCAGAACCGAAACAACTGGTTTGGTTTAGGTTTTGGTATTGCTGTTTACCTGTTGGTGGTGTTAACTTAAGGACTGGCAGTTCAAGTCCACTCAGAGGAGCCGTGAAAACACAGGCTTGGCAACTGACCCCCCAAAAGTCAGTTGTTGGAAATCCTACTGAGCACTGTTCTACTCTGACACACATGAGATTCACCATGTTTCAGAGACAACTCAACAGCAACTGTTTTTTCTTTTTTGTTGTTTGTATTTTTTTAATTGCATCACATACAGACCTGCTTGGACAGGCAGAGAGTCCATGGAGAAGCACTGTACAACTGAGGTACAAGATAAAGATGCAAGCAAGGCCTTTTATACAAGCTCTTTCCTAGCCATGCCCCCGTCTGGTTCTAACAGGTACAGTCTGTTTAGGACGAGAGCCATGACAAGCATCCATCTAAGAGTCACTGGCTACAACTGTGAATTTCTGCTTCAGACCCAATGTAAGAAGGGATGCTTTTATGTGGACCAGAAACTTCCGTCTCTGCAAAGCCACAGGAGTTTTAGAACTGGAAAGGGGCTTATTTCCTTCTATATGAAACAAAGCTTGTACTATATTTAAAAGATTAAAAAAGATTACGAGTGTTTAGGAAGGAAATTCACATGGCATCAAAGTTTTCCCTGCACCTGCATATATATACATGCTTTGTGTGGTTAGTTCCTGGAGAAAGTGGCACATGAATATAATGTGCAAGTCCCACGCACCCCATATCTCCTCAGCATCTGATCACATGACCATTAAAATGGCAGTGCGTCTCAAATATTTCTATACAGCATTAAAATGCGGCCATGTCTCTCATCTGGGTGCTAGGGGAAAATTTCCAAGACCTGTGAAGCTGAGTTCTCTATAGATCACCACAATCCTATATATATATCAGATCTCTACAGATCGCCACAATCCTGTATAAATCAGATCTCTACAGATCACCACAATACTGTGTGTGTATATATATATATATAGATATAGATATATATAGATAGATAGATAGATAGATAGATAGATCTCTATAGAGCACCACAATCCTGTATATATACATAGATCTCTATAGATCGCCACAATCCTCCAACTACTGCCACCACACATCACGTTCTCACTTGTCTTTAGAATCCAGAGGCCAATGTATCTTAATAATAATCCTAAGTGTTAATGTTTATATGCTAGGCATTATGCTAATCACTTCCCATTAATTAACTCATTTATCTTTCACAACAACTTTATGAGGGAGAAATTATTGAAATTCATAGAATCTACGGCAGTACCAAGGAGCTCTGATACCATACTGGTTACAAATCGGGCTGTAAGATGCGAGGTCAGCAGTTCAAAACTACCAGCTGTTCTGCGAGGGAAAGATGAGGCGTTCTGCTCCCATAAAGATTTACAGCCTCAGAAACCCTATACAGGGTCGCTATGAGTCGGAACTGACTCCATGGAACATCACCACCACCACCTGGCAGTATCAGTATGCAGAATCTGCTGCACAAGACCTTTTTAAAGTGTTGAAGAGCAAAGATGTCAGCTTGAGGACTAAGGTGCACCTGACCAAAGCCATGGTATTTTCAATAACCTCGTATGCATGCGAAAGCTGAACAATGAATAAGGAAGACTGTAGAAGAATTGATGCTTTTGAGTTATGGTGTTGGAGGAGAATATTGAAAGTGCCATCCATGGGCTTCCAAAAGAACCAATAGATCTGTTTTGGAAGAAGTGCAGCCAGAGTGCTCCCTGGAGGCCAGGATGGCCAAACTTCGTCTCTCATACGTCAGACATATTGTCAGGAGGGGCCAGTCACTGGAGAAGGATATCAAGTTTTGTAAGGTGGAGGGCCAGAGAAAAAAAGGAAGACCTCCAACGAGATGGATTGGCCAAGTGACAGCATCAATGGACTCAAGTGTGGCAACAGTAGTGAGTTTTGCCCAGGATCAGGCAGTGTTTCGTTCTGCTGTGCATTAGGTCGCTATGGGTCTGTACTGACTTGATGGCACCTAACAACCACAACAACATGGCAGTATCTATAGTAAAGTACAATCCAGCTACAGACATGTTTAAATGTTTAAATGCCACAATGAAACATGTCATTATTATTTCCCGAAGTCCGTTGCCATTAAGTCCAATTTTGACTCATACCAACCCTGCAGGACAAGGAAAAACTGCCCCAATAGTATTTTCAAGGCTGTAAATCTTTACAGAAGCAGACTGTCCAATCTGGTTTAAACCATCAGCCTTGCAGTTAGCAGTTACGCACTTAATAACTGCATCCCCAGGGCTCCTTTGATATTATTATCTAGTCACAAAGGAAGAAATTAGAGGCTGGACTCAAATTAAGATCTGTTTGATTGGTCTTGGGCAGTTCTAAACGAGTGGTGGTGGTTAGGTACTGTGGAGTGGGTTCTGACTCATAGCAACTCTGCATAGGGTTTCTGGGGCTGTAAATCTTTACAGGAGCAGAAAGCCTCATCTTTCTCCCATGGAACGATGAGGCCCAATTCTTAACCACTGTACGACCAGACCTCCTTTCTAAGTAGTCTCCAATGATTTTATTTTTAAATGCCTTATTGTGAACTATCCAATAGTTTACATAGGAGAACATTAGCTTTACATTCATCCTATCATATATCATTTCAGTGTCATGGTTACAATCCCCTCCAAGCATCCACAACCAACTAAAGGGTATACCCTGCAAGTCAGCCCCCTGATCGTCAGCACACAGCCCCTCTCTCTCTCTGGATCTAGAGTCCCCAGCCACTCCATCTCTCCACGTCGTCTCTGCTTCCATCCCTGGCATCACTGTTTCTGTGGATAGGGTCCCACACTCCGCTCGTCTCCCTTGATGGTCCCTTCCTTTTGCTACAAAACATCCACCTTTACATTTCCAACCCTCACATTCAGTCCCGATAGCAAGTATTCACAATTGTGTCACATGAGTGCTATCTCCATCTCCTTTCATCAGCCCCTCTCAGAAAGATTGGACACCACTCAGTAGAGATTCCACCTTCCTCCATGACCCCAGGATCTACACTCCCTCTTGAAAGCTTGTAAGCCAGTCACTTCTTGCCTTTGTAGCCCCTCCCCCTCATTTTGGGTAGCCAATGTCCAAGTTGACCATCCCTGTCTACCCTGTGTGTGAAGGGGGTGGGAATGATTCTTGCTGTAAAGATGTGTTCCCTCTTTAGAGCTACTGCATCCATATGTTTAAGTCAAGTTCATCAAACTCTTTTTTCTTCTTTCTACCTCTAGTTGAGTTCTGATCATCTAGCCATTGAAGCCAGGTCAAGTGGGTATTATCTGCAAGTGTGGGTGTTCTTGAGCATATGTCCTCTGTTCTTATCAGCTGGACACTTCACTCTCCACTCTACTCCTCTGTGGCTATGTCACAGACTCTGGGCCCAGGAGACCCCAGGTCTTGACATACTGCTGGGCAACCAGGTTTCCACCTGGGTTCACAGGAGTCTATTGAACGTTATAGGGCTTAGTTCGAAGCTTCATTGCTGTTTTTCCCTCACTTCCCCTTATCAGTGACCAACGTGGTCACCCTTCAGAGCGCATGTCTGCTCCTGTATTCCCACCGAGTCTTAGTCTTGGAAGGGCTATGTCTTAAGGGGACCCGACCACTTGCCTTGATGTCTCCTGGGTGAGCAACTTCCTTGTTCTTGTAGTAGTCAGTTGGACTGCCATAATTGTATTGTATTTTTTCTGTCGGTTTTGGTTTCAGAAAGTATCTTCTGTTCTTCTAGCCTCTCCAGGCTGGCCTGCTTGTCCTTTCAAGTGGAAATTTCCCACCACAGAAGATTCTGGGTGGGGTTCATGATTCCACCTACGATCTTATGTAATGCAGAGGCTCTGCAGGAAGCCTCCTTCCCTGGGCATGTTGTAGCCCCATTTTAGGTATTCCAATCAATTATAGGCAGAAGACGGACTTACAAGCTTTCTATGGTGATATTTCTGGCTATTCCTTTCTCTCACCCTCAAGTGTCTATTTTATGATGGTATGCAAGGGAAACCAAGATTCAAAAGACAGCCAATCATCTTAACATTATTTTCCCACTTTTCCCTATTCTAACCATACCTCAAGCCCTGTATCCCAGAGCCCTGTTGTTCCAAGGTTGTGTATACATCACTATTAACCTCTGTTCCACTTAACCCATGCAAAGCTGCCTAACTGTTTTTCTATCCACTTTGTTCTTCCATTCCCACCCCCCTTCTTCTGTATTACACCCTTCCTCAGAACCAAAGTATCCTGTGTCTATTGTCTACATTGTGCTTCCTCCCCTCAGCCCATATCCCAGTAACCAGCCAAGAACCCTTCCCCCCTTTAGTGTGGGTTCTTTTTCTCAGTCTTTTACAATAGTGGTCCTATGCAGTATTTCTCGTTTTGTGACTGACTAATTTACCCAACATAATATCCTCAAGGTTCACTGATATTATGTGGTAGCTTACAGCTTCCTTGTAGTTCTTAAAGGTACCAGAATGTTTCATTGTGTGTATATACCACAGTTTCTTTATCCATTCTTCAATTGATGGGCACTTAGGCTATCTCC
>NW_006408573.1:316559-318179 GCF_000296735.1 Chrysochloris asiatica
TACATTTTTTAAAGCAGTGTATTAAAATCACCCACTATTATTGTGGATTCGCCTATTTCTTTCTTCAAATCTATTAGAGTTTGCTTTATATATTTTGGAGGTCTTTCATTGGTAGCATAGATATTTATTATGGCTATTTCATCTTGTTCAGTTGTCCCTTTAATCATGAGATAATGTCCATCTTTATCTATTATGCTGGTTTTTGCCTTAAAGTTTATTTTATCAGAGATTGGTACTGCCATTCCTGTTTGTTTTTTATTGCAATTCGCTTGGTATATCTTTTGTTCATCCTTTGACTTTTAACTGTTTTTGTCTCTGTGTGTAAGATGGTCTCTTGCAGAAAGCATATTGCAGGATATTGTTTTCTTATCCATTCTGCCACCCTCCATCTCTTAACTGGTACATTTGATCTCTTTATATTCAGTGTAATTATTGATAGGTTTGAATTAGTTGCTGCTATAATGGGATTTTGTTTCTGTTTTTTTTTTTTTTGTGTGTGTGTGTGTGTGTGTGTGTGTGTGGTGTTACTGCTTTCTTTGTTCTGCGTGTCTTCCTGTGCTGAGTTTGCGTTTTGTGTTCTTTCTTGTGAGTGTCATAGTTTTAATGTTTCACTGTTCTCGGATTTTCATTTTGTTCGGATGTGAAATGTTCATTTTCTTTGAGGTTATCTTATATTCCATTAGCTTTTCCCTCCATTTAATGCAGTCTGTTTTATCCTGTAATCTCACCATCTGGATCTCTGTTCCTATGTGTTTACCTTCTTTCATATTGTAATTGTTTTTAATCATAGACTGACCTCCAAGATTCTGTGAGTTTGTTCTTATGGTTTTGCTCTGTTCTAGACTCTTCCTTCTGTCAATTTAGTTCTGGGAGGTGCTGCCACGTATGTCAATCCCTAATTGTTGTCTGTTTTTGTTGGTTCTGAGTCCACAGAACTCCCTTTAGGATGTTTTGTAGCACAGAGTGGGCTTTGGCAAAATCCCTTAGCTTCTGTTTATCCTGGAATGTTTTGATTACACCATCATATTTGATTGATAGCTTTGCTATATAAAGGATTCTTGGTTGTCAGTTGTTTTTTGTTTTTTTCTTTCAGGGTTTTATATATGTATCCCCATTGCCTTCTTGCCTGCATGGTTTCTGTTGCGAGATCCAAGCTTAATTGACTTGCTTGCCTTTGTATGTAATGCTTCTCTTTTCCCTAGTTGCTTTCAGGATTGTGTCATCTTTGATTTTGGGGAGCTTGACTATGATATGTCTTGGTGATTTTCCTTTGGGGGGTCTATCCTTCCTGGAGTTAACTAAGTTTCTTGAATGTTTACCTTTTCACTTTTCAGGATGTAAAAGAAATTTTCTTCCAGCAGTTCTTCAAATATTTCCTCTATATATTTGTGTTATTCTTCTTGTTACATAATGCCAATAATTCTTAAGTTATTCCTCTTCATGTTGTCCAACATGAATCTTAGACCTTCTTCAGATTTTTTTATCCTTTTTTCTGCTTGCTCTTCTATCTTAGTGGCACTGAGAGATTTGTCTTCCTGCTTACTGCTTATACCTTCCATCTCTTCTATTCTACTCCTTTGACCTTTCAGTGTATCATCTGTTTCTGATATTCTATTATTG
>NW_006408573.1:319624-330957 GCF_000296735.1 Chrysochloris asiatica
CCCAAGTTGTCGGCTCCGGGCCGTTGAGCCCGGCAGATTCTAAAGTGTGAGATTTCTTACTTTCGCTACAAGTTCCACTAGCTGTAAGCCTTCAAACTTTTAAAATATTCATACCTATGTGATTCAGAGTTTTGGAGCTCTACCCTGAACCTGCTTCATCTGGTATTCTGTGGTATTGCTGACGGAGACTTCACTGCCCCTCTCCCTGCCCGCCAGCAAGCCCCGCCTCCTGAAATACCTCTCCAATGATTTTTTTATTACATACCCCTACTCCAGATTTTCATATACATTTTTTTCCATATGGTAACTCATTAATTCCGTACAACTTATGAGGTAGGTACAATCACTACCCACTCTATTTAACAACAACAGGGGACAAGGTCTTTAACCTTGGCTAAAACTACATGACGATGGAGACAAGCAGTCTCCCAAGTCAACAGAGTCACTACACTGTACTGTCTCTCTAAAAAAATGTGTGCCCGACTCCAATTATGTACATTCCTGCTTATTTGCAAACCACATGGTAGTTGTGTGCCATGAAATCAGTTCTGACTCATAGTGACCTTGTGTAGGATTTCCGAGGCTGTAAATATTTACAGGAGCAGAAAGTCTCATCTTTCTCCTGTGGAATAGCTGGTAGATTCACAATGCTGACCTTAAGGTTTGCAGCCCAACTTGTAAACACTATGCTACCAGAGCTAATATATTATGTACAGTTCAAAGCACACCACAAGTGGGAAAGAATGAGACAGAAACCACAGAGAGATTTTCTAATATTTTCTTCTCAAACCTCAATACTTACTACCTCCTGAGGCATAGGGTCATACTGAGTAAACTACCACTGTAAGACACTAATCTATAGGGACATTACTGCCCCTGACAGTGTGATCTGTAGGAGACAACCGTGCCACCAACTCACGGTCCTTCTAGCATTCTTCTGTGATAGCAAATATAGGATATTCTCACTACCCCTCAATAATTGAAGTAGATGAAAAGGGAAGCAGATCTTGCCATTTGCCATTTAAATGTCCACCAAATAAAAAATAAGCCACGTCAATAAAAACTTAAGCAGCCACATCTTCCTAAGTGGCTTACCAATGAATGGATGATTTGCCTATATGCTGAAACTCCATTTTTCCAACCAACAATAAGACAACACATAGTTAAACATTTCCTGAGTAACTACTGTTTTCCAGGCTCTGGCGCAGTACTGCTGTTGTTGTTAGGTAACATCAAGTCACTTCTGACCCATAGCGACCTTGTATATGGTTTCCAAGGAGCAGCTGGTGGGTTTAAATCATCAAACTTGCAATTAGCAGTCCAGTGCTTAACCTACAGAGCCACACCAGGACTCCAGAACACCACACCAAGGCTCACAGTGCCACACCAGAACTGCTGGTACAGTACTTTGTTATTGTTAAAGCCTTCAAGTCAGTTCTGACCTATAGTGACCCTGCATAGGGTTTTCAAGTAGAGGCTGATGGGCTTGAACCACCACCATCCTTGCAGATCAAACCAACTTTGTAGTTCAGCGCACTGACCCACAACACCACACCAGTACTCCGGTGCAGTACTAAGAACACAAAAATTAAAGCTACAGCCATTCATGTACAAGATTTCAGAGTGCAAACTAGGAGGAAAATGGACCGTGGGTAGAGTAAGTTATACCCTTTCAGAATTAAATTCTCATTTCTAAAATGTCTCCCTCACATGTTAGCCAAAAGCCAATTTCCAGCAAGACAAGCAGCAATAAATTTTAGGTCAAATCTACATGAATGAATGGGTCTTCCAGAAAAGGAAACGAATTTCAGTAAAAATGTTAAAGTCTAGCCTCAACACAAGACATAGGAAATATTTCAGCAGCAAGGAAGGAAAATTACCATGCTACATGTCTATTAAAAAACAGTAAAGTTTTAAAGAAAAATTATATTATTAAAGTTCAATCAAAAAATTAATTACAAGTCTCATCAAAATAAAGAAATCAAGAGAAAGGCTTCTCAAATATAAAACTTTTAACAAAGTTATGATCACAGGAAGCATGTTACAACCATGACAAATTTTTTTTTGAGAGACCAACCTAAAAATTCCATGATATCTTTACAAAAATTAAAGTTCTATCCAGTTTGGAAAAATCTTAAACATTATCAGTTAATACCATTTCTTGTATTGAGTATAATATTGGCTGGTTGTCATTGTTAAATGACACTGAGTTGGTTCTGACTCATAGGGACTCATAGGGCTTCTGAGGAGCTGCTGGTGGGTTTGAACCACTGAACTTGAAGTTCAGTGGTTATCCTTACAGCTCCACAAAAGGATTCTATAATATTGACTCAGTAGAATAATAACAATGCCTTTTCATGTGTTAATTTAAATCAGAGGTTAGCACACTTTTTCTTAAAGGGCCATATGATCTCTGTTGCAACCACTCAACTCTGCCTGATGTAGTATGAAAACAGCCAAAGACAATATACAAACTAACACTGAGTGTAACTGTTTCACTAAAACTTTATTTACAAAAGTAGGCAACCAGATCTTAAGTTACAGTTTGATGACCTCATGTTTATATTATTGTTTGTATCTACTTAATTTTTGAAAGATGACACCATAACACTGTATGTAATCATTACAGACATTTCGCAAGCATAAAAACGCAGTTCACAAAAAGAGCATTGGGGAGGCGGGGCTTAATGGCAGATTAGGGAGAAGCCAGGTGCAGTCCTCCGTCAGCAATATCACAGAATACCAGAAAAGCAGATTTAGGGGACGGTCCCAGAACACTGAACTACATATAAAGGAATATTTAGAGAGTTCTAAAGCTTACAGCCGGTGGAATTTGAAGTGGAAGCAAGAAATCTGGTGCTTTTTGATCGGTGGGTTGCAGTGGCTCCTGGAGTGGCCATCTTGGGAGTGATGGAGCGTGTAAAGGATCAGAGGTGTGCTCCCTCTGCAGACATCTGTCTGATCCTCAGAGATAAAGGTGTGCACATTCTTTTTTCTTTGTTCATTGGTTTCTCCCTGTCTGTGGACCTCTACTCTGGTGACTAGAGGGATTGCCTGAGAGAATGTACACCCCCACATCCCCCGAAAGTTTCACTACGCATGCACAGGGATCTGCTCAGCAAAGATTTCTGGGTGTGGAATTGAGGAAGTGGGAGGAGTCAACAGCAACTGCTTAAAATGGAACAGTCTCCCAGAAAGGTCAGAGCTGTTGAGAAAAAGGTGTTAAAGCCATACTCAGAGTTTGCTACAGATTATTTTTCTTTTCTTTCATGTGATTATAGACTGTAGTACTAAATGTGTTGTTTTTTTTTTTTTTTTTTTTTTTTTTTTTTTTTTTTGCTGTTTTTTTTTTTTTTTTTGGTCCCCCTTTTACCTTCAGGGGTTTTTTTCTCTCCCTATGCTCGTGTACTGATTACTAGTCGGGCTGCTAACCTTGAGGTCAGCAGTTTGAAACTACCAGCGGTTCTGCAGCAGAAAGATAAGGCTTTCTGTTCCCATAAAGATTTACAGCCTCAGAAACCCTGTACAGGGTCACTATAAATTGGAACTGACTCCAAAGTACTTAACAACAATGCTACTCAAGAAGAAACTGCAATTGTGATCTATATAGCAAAGCTGCAATCACACCCTGTAAAATCCCACCATCCAGGCAAGAGTCAATGCCAGCAGCTCTACACCAGGTAGACCTGCTATAGTTACTCTGAGTTGAGTAATATGAAAAGTGAAAAGGGAAGCCCATCTCCTGATCACATCTACCTGGAGACAATCAGAAAGCTCAAGAATACATCAACATACATTCATCTAATTACTGAAGATACCCAAGAAACAACTGACCATTTTGGCACATGTCCAGAAGCAAGACAAAGTAACTGACACAAATGAGCTGGAGGTACACCTAGACGTTCCACTGGAAGGAGGGCAGGCTTTGGAACTGCCTGAGAAGGAATTCAGGAGAATGATATAGAAGTGTATCCACACACTTCACAGAGGATTTAAGGGAAGAAAAAAAAAGGAAGAAGTCAGGAAAGTGCTACAGAAACAATCAAATAAGAGATACAGCACTGGAAATAATTCAAAACCTGCAAAAAGAGGTCCAAATGATTGAAAATATCAGAAATAGACAATACACTGCACGGGAAAAGGAGTAGAATTGAAGAGATGGAAGCCAGAACCAGTGAGCTGGTAAACAAATCTCTCAATACTGCTAAGATAGAAAAGCAGGCAGAATAAAAATCTGGGAAAAAGAAAGAGCATTAGAGGCTGCAGTCAAACAGGGCTGACATCTAGAACAGTTATGAGAACCTGCCCTACGTTCTCTAGGTATTTCAGTAAAGGGTTTACTAAGCTCGTCTCTAGGTGTCAGTTTTCTCACCTGTGAAATGGAGATGATGGCAGTCCCGATCCCACAGGAGCAGACAAACGACTATGCATAAGACAGTTCACCCAAAGCTCCCATTCAGCAAAGCGACTGTAGAGCTCCTGTCTTCCAGCTTGCCTCTAAGGATGTTCCAGAAAGCACCCAGGACAATGCCAGCATCTAAGTAGGTGCTCACATTGAAAGAATGAGCAAAGGAAGAAATGAATGAAGGGAAGGAAATGATAAAATTTCATTTCATTTCCAAATTAAAGTGTAACCCAACTCTTTCAATGTTTTGCAAGAAAAGAAAGGGAGTAGAAAGCAATAGCTAATGTTTAACCTGTATTGCTAGGTTTTCCACAAAAATTCTGTATAATTTGGTTTTCTAGAAATCCCAAAGATTAAGAAATTTCTTAACATTATTTAAACCAAAGGATGTATTTGCAAAAACAACATACATATTGCAATTTCAACACCATAAAACAATATCCCAAGAACAAACAAGCCAAGCAGTCTATACTAACATCTATTTTACCCGAAATCAACTAGTCAGATTCTGGTATTTTCTTCTCCAACAGAATCATTTTTTAATATTCACTACTACATGAAATTTCAAACCTAATAGTTGTTGTTGTTAAGCACTGTTGAGTTTGTTCCAACTGATAGTGATCCTGTATAGGGTTTCCAAGGCTTTTTAAATCTTTGCAAGAACAGAAAGCTTTGTCTTAGAGCTGCTGGTGGGCTCAAACCATAGACCATATGATTCGCAGCCCAGTGCTTATCTTATGAAGCCAACATGCTCCCTTAATAATGTTGTTGTTGTTGTTAAGTACCATCGAGTCAGTTCCAACTCATAGCCACTCTATATAGGGTTTCCAAATAGTGACTGTTGAGTTTGAACCACTGACTTTGTGGTTCAACTCAACCTTGTGGTCCCGTGGTTTATCGCACAGCACCACTAATAGGTGTTGATTTTTATATTAGTTCTTCACAACTAGACCAGTACAGAACATCATAATAAAAGGAGAAAAGATTGAAGCTATTGAAGATTTAATTTTACTTGGACCCACAATTAATGCCCTTGGAAGCAGCAGTCAAGACATCACACAACATAATTGGGAAAATCTGCAATAGGCTTTTGTAAAGTGTTCAAAAACAAAGATAGCAGCTTGAGAACTAAGGAGAACCAGACAGAAGTCATAGTATTTTCAGTACATGTGAAAACTGGATGATGCACAAGGAAGTCTGAAGAAGAACTGATACCTGTGAATTATGGTGTTGGCAAAGAGTGTGCCATGACTACCAGAAGAATGCTCCTTAGGTGACAGGCTTTGTCTCACGTTTTGGACACGTTATTGGGAAGGACCAGTCTCTGGAGAAGAACATCATACGTGGTATAGCTAAGGGTCAGCAAACAAGAGGAAGACCCTCAAGGAGATGGATTGGCACAGTGGCTGCTACAATGGCACAAAACAACCGTTGTGAGGATGGTGCAGGCCACATAGTCCTTCATTCTGTTGTACGTGGGGCTGCAAGAGTTGGAACCAACTTGATGGTACCTAACAACAGGTCATGATAATCCAAGGTAGAAGTCATCTCTTTCAGCAAAATTGAACACAGTCATAGTATATGCCCCTCATTCTTGGCTGTGCAGCTATGATGGTGGGAAAGGATGAAAAGACCCAGTGTGGTGCCTTAAGTAGGACATACTCCAAAATGAAGAGGACCACATTCACACATTGGTTGGAGAACACCATCACGTATACAGTGTCTCATGCTCACGTGACAACATTTCAAAGCAGAGATGAGATTTCAAAGATGAAGAAATGTGGTTACTTTCACTGAGGGGGTAAAGGCGGCTCTACATAAAGATCTATGGGATGAACAAGTACAGGATCAGCTATGAGAGACAGAAAGGCAAGGGGCTCTGTCTAGTGCACCAGAAGTGGTGATGAAAGAAGTCCCAGAAAGGTGTCAAAGATGAAAAGAAAGATAGGTAAAGACAGTAGTTCGCAGATAAGAAAATCCTGGCTAGGAGCCTCGCAGGAGTCCCCAGGGGATGCAAATGATGAGGTCACTCAGCCACCAGGCAAAAGGTTGGATTTAAAGTCCCACTGGCACCTCACAGCAAAGGTCTGATGATGTTTCTAAAGTACTAGCCACTGAAAGCCCTATGAAGCATTGTTATACTCTGACATACACAGCGGTCACCATGAGGTAGAACTGGCTTCTTATTTTACTGAGTCCTGGATTCTTCCCAATCCTCTTCTCTCTCGTCTTCAACACAATTAACAAAAATAACTAATTTTAAGTGTTACCTGTTGTCAGTGACTCCATAGTGTTTCTGTGATTGTAAACCTTTACAGGAGCAGAAAGTTTCCCCTTTCTCCTGCAAAGAGGCTTTGAACTGCTAATTTTGTGGTTAGCAATCCAGTGCTTATCCTACCATACCACCAGATTAATTTACACCACCAATAGTTCTGAAGTTATTATTAATATCTTTAAAAAATAATTGTCTGGTTAATCCATTTCTTTAGCTCTAATAAACTCTGAATGCCGGAGTCTCCAAACCAAGCATTGCACACACTGATGGACAATTTGTAAGTACAGGACTAATGACAGATTATACTACACAATAGAACTAGATTGGGTTCTCATGATGCTGACTAACTAGATTTTGTCACAAAATCACTAACTGCTTTGACTCCCAGAGAATGTCCTTATGGATAAGACCTAAGTTCTTTCCAGAGGCTAACCACATTTAACAGTACTAACCACATTTAACTAATAATATTTTATATTGCAATAAGAAGAAAGAAGCTCTTGGAAAGTCTCAGTTTTACCTAATTTTATTTAAAACCTCAAGAATGAGTTTTTATTAACTTAGCACTGAATTTATGCCAGTCATAATCCTAATGAAAATCACAATCATCACATATTAGAAGGGCTTCAATATTAAACATAAGAAGCTACTTATTTTATAAAAATCCAAGAAATCTGGAAATGGTACAATTAGAACTCTTCTCATCCTAAACAATGCACAGCATGCCCGCTGCTTTCAAGTTACACTGGGCTGTTTCCTGAAATGTGGCAAAAATGTTCAAGTTCCATTACACACCCACCCAAAGGTCTATCTATCAAAAAGACAAGAACAAACAGACAGATTTTCTTCAACTTCTAGAAGCAAGTCCAAGGTGAAGAGGGCAGAGCAAGAATGAAAGCCCCATAAGAAGTAAAACCCATCATCACCTCCAGTCAAACTACAAAGTAAAAGATCCTAATTACTCTTAACTGCTGTTGGGTCAATCCCAACTCGTGGCAACCCCACGTGCAAGGGAATGAAACCCTGGCAAATCCTGTACTGCCCCGTGAACGACTGCAACCCTGACTGCTGTCACTGGTGATTTTCAGAAGCTGATTTCCAGGCTTTTCCTTCAGCTTGGCTGAAACCTACTTCGCATCATAGCTACCCGATAGCTGACAGGCACAAGGTGGTGTGCATATGGTGCACTGGCCAGAAAAGAACCTAGGTATCCCACATGGAAAGCAAGAATTCTACCACTAAGCCACTCCCATCCCAAAATCAGTGCTGTTGTTAAGTACTGTCGAGTTGGTATCAACTCATAGCACGCTGTCAAGGGTTTCCAAGGAGTGGCTGGTGAGTTTGAACCACCGACCTTTCAGTTCCAACTGACCTTGTGGTCCAGTGCTTATCCTACAGCATCACACCAGAGCTTAGAGATGTAATAAAAGGAGCAAAGCACACAACGTAAGAGCTTTGTGGACTCTTAGTTCTTCTTTTAAAGATGGGAGTTCTCTAGACAGCGGGGTAATCTCAGGACGCCATGGACGACAGAGCTGTGAATCACAAGCCCTTCAGCCAGACTGGTAACACATTTAGGAGCCTTTCAAGGCTGCAGGCAGGGATCAGGTATAACAAGCCTTCTAACAGTGGGGCAAAAGACTTCGGGGGAAGCCTCCAACCCTAGGATATCACCTAAAAATTCAAATGCATATTAAATCTCTTCCCTTTAGAACCCTGACTTTCCTAAATATGCCCTTCTAATTAATTCTACTTCAGAGTTATGGTGTGGCACTGTGGGTTACTGTGCTGGCCTGCAAAGTCGGTTTGAATTGCAAGGTTGGTGATTCAAGCTCACCATTTTTTCCTCACAAACCCTATACAAAGTCGCTATGGGTCGGAACCAACTCAATAGCGCTCAACAACAATTCTACTTCAGCAAGAAACGCTATTTTTTATCATTTGTATTGTTTGTGTCAAATCCTCAAAGAAGGTGATCACTGGAGGCTAATGGATTTAAAACTGGAAACCCTGATTAGATGCATTCACCAAGATCTGAATTCTGATCCAACAGATCAGCCAATAAAAACCCTATCAATCCTCAAAGTACTGAGATCCAGGAAGTTCAGCACATTCAATGCTAAAATATGCGGCACCCCACTTCGCAAACTGGGCTTTCCAAAGCTGAGCTTGATAGTGCCCAAATAATCAATTCTACCCAAAACCAGGGAAGAAAGAAGGAGTCATACTTTATATTACAGTGAACTCAGAGTAACATGTAAAACTATGCAAAATCTGCATGAACTATAAACCAAGAGACTTTAAAGAACCGCTGGAGGCTGGGTGCCTTCTGAGAATTGAGTTGCCCTTTTTTCTGCTGTGTGATAAAGCTCAGGAAGGCAAGTTGAGAGTTAGTGACATCTTCATTTCAATGTGCGGTGCTCTGTGTTTGTGCATGTTAGCACACAAAAAAAGGCACAAATGAGCAGGGATCTTTTAACACCTATTTACCATGTAGTGAATTATTTAATCGCTTTTCTAACCATAACCTGCAACTCATCCCAAACAAACGTTTTGGCCTGCTGGGTCTGGGAAAGAGAAGGTGGGAACGGGATGATTGAGTTGTGAGGGACTGTGAAAACCTGGGACTCTAAAGCAGGTGTAAAATGAGCTATCTCAGAAGCAGGAAAAGGAAATCGCCCCACCAACAAAGAAAATCCAGGAGTGGCGTGCATCTCTTCAACCACATCCCTGAGCACTGAACTTCAGCAGAAAGTTGGACAGGAGAGGAGTGGTCGGGGTGCAGGGTTGGGGAAGGGAAGCAGCAGCAGCCAGAGCATGGGACAGAGCAGCTGGTTTCCCAGTCAATTGAGCGAGTGAAGCTGAGTAACTTTGGATAGGAGGTTTGTTTGTAGAGTGGGATGCAGGCACTGAATTGTGGGGAGCTAGGAGCCAGGTTTGCTGATCCATAGAGCTAGCGGCCAATGAGGCTTATGGTGAAGTAACATGCCTATAGGCATGGGTCAGCAGCCCTAAAAGACTTTGTAACATTGGCTAGACAGAGAGAGGCCTTTCCCTGTGCACAGCTCAGGAAAGGCTGACCCCTAAGTGAAAGAACTGAGCCCTGAGCATGTCTGGCCCTGAATTATAAGCTGTTCACTTCCTTACTAACCCCATTACTGTGAGTATGGTATCTGAGTTCGCTGTGGCCACTTCGGTAACCCAACTGAGGAGCAGAGAGTGCTGTGGGAAGGACAGTTTGGTTCATTCATCTTATTTGTTCTACACTAATTTTAAGGAAAATGATATGGACTTCATTATTCTCATGCCATGAATAACCCAAGATATTAGGTAGTCCAAAAATTATATTCAGTGCAGTCAATATACAATTGATAGCTTTTATAAATGAACCAGAATCGTAGATACACTTCACTAGAAATAGTTATTGTTGTTGTTGTTAAGTGCCATTGAGTCAGTTCTGACTCACAGCGACTCTGTATACGGTTTCTGAGGAGAGGCTGGTGAGCTTGAACTGCTGAACTTGCAGCTCAAACCAACTTTGCAGTGTGCTGCCAAGTCAGATCCCACTTGCAGCAACCCTATATGGGGTTTCTGAGAACGACTGGTGGGTGGCAGTTGCTATGGCGGTGGTGGTGGTGGTGGTGGTGTGCCATGGAGTTGGTCCGACTCAGTGATCCTCCATAAGGTTTCTGAGGCTGTAAATCTTTACAGGAGCAGAAAGCCTCATCTTTCTCTCATGGAACCACTGGAAGTTTCGAACTGCTGACCTTGAGGTTAACAGCCTGACTCATAATCACTACGCTAGTCAAGTGATTACCCTACAGCATAGACTACAGTATTTGAAAAGAAATAATGGCTTCATATCATGTAAGGTAGCAGAAAAAGTCCATGAGGGAGCAGTAATAAACCAGATTATGGAACTACAAGTGAGAGCTTCAAAAAGTTCGTGGAAAAATGGAACTAAAAAATAATGGAATATTTTTCATGAACTTTTTGAAGGCCCCGGTATATCATAATTAGGCTATGAAGTTTGCCTAACTATACCTTAAATGTAATTTAATGTAAGTCTCCAGGTTACTAATGCCCAACTTACAGATAGCTCGTACTTACCCATCAATGTTAAATTCACCCTTACTTTAAATGATAGCAGCAATGCTCCATCCAATCACTCACACTTACTGTATGTGTAGCTTTTTAACCACTGAAAAGGCTTCGAGCCTTTAAATGCACTGAAGCAGGGGTGAGGAACGTCGTTTGCTCTGGCTCTGCCAAGGCAACCACTGTTCAAGCCATCACATTAGGGGTGAGGTCATTCCGTGTTTGACCAAATATAGCAGGTGATTTTTAAGTTGATAATTTTGTATGGAAAAACTGAAGAGGTTCAAGAGCTGAACAGAAAATTTCAAAGATCAGCTCGAGAAGATAAAGCCAAATACTATACTAAAATATGCAAAGATTTAGAGTTAGAAAACCAAAATGGAAGAACACGGTCAGCATTTCTCAAGCTGGGTGAACTGAAGAAAAAATTCAAGCCTCGACTTTCGTTATTGAAAGATTCTCTGGGCAAATTGCTGAATGATGCAGAAAGCATCAAGAAAAGACTAAGGAATACACAGAGTCATTGTCCCAAAAGGAAATGGTTAATGTTCAACC
>NW_006408573.1:332911-365466 GCF_000296735.1 Chrysochloris asiatica
TGGGTGACCCTGCTGGTTATTTAAAACACCGGTGGCATAGCCCTCAGAATCACAGCAACTCAAACCACCACAGCACGACAGACAGACGAGTGGTGGCTGTTTGGTTTTATGTCTATAATGTCTCTTTAAATTTCTATGGCAATCTTGATACGCTCTTACACATCTGCATACACAGATAGGAATGTTTACCTTCTTATCCCTGCAGAAGGGCATCATGCTCGGTGTAACTGAGGCTCCGCAAAAAGAAGACAGATCATCAACAAGATGGCTACTGTGGGCTCAAACAAAGCCATGATCATGAGGATGGTGCAAGATCAGGCAGTGGTTGTAAGTTCAGCTGGTTGTACTTAGTGTCCCCATGAGTCAGAGCCCATTGAAAGGAATGGCACCCAAGAGCACCACTGTTGCTCATACTGTTGAAGTATACTGTTCATATTGGCCAAACATTGGCAACAAGTCAGATGTCCACTAATGGAAGTTCATACAGTATAATACCTTAAGGCAGCGAACACAAAGGAAGTTTAATCACAGACATCAACCTGCATGAATATCACACACACACAAAGGAAACGTATAATACAATTCTATTGAAAGATCATGAATTGCAAAGTTAGACATCAAAAGCAAGGGGATGATAATTACATAACAATTTACAGGACTATATTATATGATGTGGGAGTCCTGGTATGGCACTGTAGGATAAACACTGGACCACAATGTCTGTTTAAAACACAAGGTTGATGGTTCAAACCCACCAACCGCTCCTCGGAAACACTATACAGAGTCACAACGAATTGGTTCTGATTCATAACGATCCTGTATAGGGTTTCCGAGGAGTGCCTGGTAGGTAAGAACTGCCAACCTTGCAGTCCAGTGTTTATCCTAGAGTGCTACACCAAGACTCCAGGTATATAACATAAAACAATCGAGTGTGTAATCTCAACTCTCTAGTATACTGACAATCAAAAGATAACCGTAATAATAAAGTATCCCAAAAGGAAGCATTAACTTCCAGAAATCCTGATTTCATCATGTTGTTTAAATCCAGGATAAAAAAGTCAAGGATAGTTCTACTTTGTGGATGCTTCTAAGCTGTAAATATGAATCAATGTTTGTTTAGCATTCTCTCTGTAACGATGCTTGCAGCTAATGTTGCCAGTAGAGCTATTAATAAAGCCTCATCATTGGAATGAATGCTTATCATCACAGCTTTATTACAATGAACATCTAAAAGATTTCTTCCCAGGCTGAGAAAGAACAGCACTATAATAGGTATGTACATCAGTGGGTAAAAATACTCTTTTTAGTGTACATAACATAATTAGTTTCTATCCCAAGTCTGTCAGTGTGCACTGTTAACCTCCAGCAACTAGGCATGGACTTTTTAATTAGTATGTTATCTTTGCTGCAATTAATAACTTGTACCGCATGTTATAAGCAAATTAAAGTTTTCCCACTAAAACCAAATTCTTCAATACACTTTTAAAAGTGTACTGCCATTTAAATGGAATTTTAACATTCAGGCCTTTCTCCCAAAATATATAAGCCATTTTTTCCAAAGCTAGACAGCTTTTCTCTATCAAAGTTCTTTCAAATATTTTACCTAAGACAGAAAATCACATATTAAATTCAATTTCACACTTGCCAATCACACACCCACTCACAATCCCTCCAGATGATACAATGTGGCCTAATGTGTGTATGTGTGTGTGCACACAAACTCACAAAATACCTAAACACAAATAAACACATTAACTGCTAAGAATTGGTTAAAGCAAACACACAAGATGCATACTATCTTCTACATTGAACATAATGAATAATATTAGTTCTACTAACATAATTAACCTTTAAAATTGAGCTGGTAAGTCCAAGGTCTAAGTTGGCACTATAACAATGAGTCATGGTATTTAGGAGATAATTCTAAGAGGATCCCAGTCCCACCCCTATTAGAAACCAGAGGCATTTGCTGGTGTGCACTATGGGATAAGCACTGGGCTGCTAACCGAAAGGTCAGAGGTTCAAACCCAGCCTTCACTCCTTGGAAACCCCAGCAGGGTTGTTATGAGTCAGAACTGACTCAGCAACATTTAACAGCACCACCAACAAGTGTGGAGAGTGTTTCTTAGTACAAGACCTGCTATATGCCTTTAATTCCCAACTCCCTTCACCCACCACCTAATACCTAAAAAATCTATGTGTTGAAATACCAAGAAAAAGTCCAAAGATGTAAGCTCTGGGAATGATGCTGCTTACAAGATACCCACTGCCATCAAGCCGAGACCCTACAGAACACAGTAAAACTGCCCCATAGTTTCCCAGGCTGTAAACCTTTAGAGAAGCCAACTGGTACGTCTCTTTGCCACAGAGCAGCTGATGGGTTCAAACCAAAGACCATTCAGTTAGCCACTAAAAACGAAATCCAGTGCTATCGATTCCGACTCGGCAACCCTGTACATGGCTTCTGAGATTGTCAATCTTTACAGGAACAGACTGTTTCATCTTGTTCCCGCAGAGCGGTTGGTGGGTTTGAACTGCCGACTTTGTTATTAGCAATCCAATGCTTTAGGTCAAGGGACTTTCAAATCTAGAGTAGGCATGCTGAGGAGATACACATGTAAAAAATTTTTATGTTAGAAAACTATATAGATTTAGTAAAGCTAGAGTTAAATTGGAAATAACTATTTGAACCCACAACCTTAAAAAATACTCTTTCTGTGTTGTTGTTGTTGTTAAGTGCTATCGAGTCAGTACCGAATGTACAACAGAAAAAAACAGAGATCTCTCTAAAGTCATCGGGCAGGGGAGTTGTTTCTTCCTTGAAAAAAACATTTGATATGACTCATTTAAAAAAAAAAACCTCACCAATTGCTGATGAGTTGATTCTAACCCACAGTGACACGTGATACAGAGCAGAACTGCTTCATAGGGCTTTCTTAGCTGCAAGCTTTAGGGAAGTAGATTGCTGTGGGGAAGTGCCTTACAGTTGATTCCAACCTATAGTGACCCTACATAGGGTTTCTGAGGAGCAGCTGATGAGCTTGAACCACCGACCTTGCTGTTCAAACCAACTTTGCAGTCAAGTACAGTAACCCACAACACCTAGGTCTTTTTTCTTGGTGCTACTAGGTGATTTGAACCACCAACCTTAGGTTAGCAGTTGTATATCAATTGTTTGTGCCACCCATTCACTGCCATTGAGTCAACTGAGACACACAGAGACCCTGTATAACCTGTCAATCTTTCCAGGAGCAGAATAACTCTCCTTTGTCCTGCGGAGTGGCTGGTAGCTTTGAATTGTCCATCTTGCAGTTAGCAGGCCAGTGCTTATCCTACAACACCCTGAGACCTCCGTATGACTTCTAGCGCCCAGATTTTACAGTCCTATAAAATTCTCCATTAAAAGTAATGAAAGTTCCTTGGGGAATAGCTGATTGCATGTGTTGGCACATGGGAATCAAGACTGTCTGAAGCTCTTGGTTTGGAAATGCCCGTGGTAGTGCTGAGAAGACCACGGTGAAGCTTCAAGGCTCTCCCTCAGGCCGTGCCAGGTCAACCTGAGCACCATTTTTCAAATATCAATTCAAATTAACTACAGTAAGAGTCTGAATGTAGTGCTGTAGAACCACAAGGTCGACAGTTCAAACACACCAGCATCTCCTTGGAAATCCTATATAGGGTCACTATGAGTCAGAACCGACTATGCGGCTCTTAACAACAAGAATGGATTCTATGAAAAGGTGAGTCCAGGACAGTTAAACAGAACAATTAAAGTATACACACTGTCCTGCAGTGGATCTTAACACAGTAAAACTGCAGTGTAAAGCAGTTTGCCACATTTTCCTCCCACAAAGCAGCTGGTAGGTTCTAATGGCTGACCTTTCAGTCAAGGACTCAACCACTGAACACCCTCGGTTCCTTATATAAATTTGTTAGATTCATTATTCGCAATACAAATGAAGAGTACATGTTTGTATATATAAGTTAATGGCTGGTGAAGTGTTTACGTATTTGGATGTTCTAGTCCAAAAACTCAAAATGAGGAGACAGAGCTATAAACATCCATTAATAACTAGGACACAGAATGCACAAAGTATGAATCTAGGAAAAGTAGAAACTGTCAAAAATGAAACAAAGCTCATAAATATTGGTATCTTATGCATCAGTGTGCTGAAATGGACTGGTATTGGCCATTTTAAATCTGACAACCACAGGAACAACACGTTGAAGAGGAGTGGTGTTACATTCATTATCAAAAAGAACATTTCAGATCTATCTTGAAGTACAATGCTATCTGTGATAGGATAATGTCCATACACCTACCAGAAAGACCTAGAGGCCTGGTGTGGCATTGTAAGATAACCACTAGACAGAAAAGTGGTTTGAACTGCAAGGTCAGTGTTTCAAACTCACCAGCTGCTCCTTGGAAACACAACACAGGGTTGCTATGAGTCAGAACTGACTAAAGGGCACTTAACAAGGAAGACCAGTTAATACCACTAATATTCAAATTTATGTACTAACCATTGAAGTCAGTGATGATGAAATTGAAGAATTCTACCAACTTCAGTATAAAACGGAACAAAAGCTGTAATTAAAATATACTGGTAATTACTGGTGATTAGAATGCTAAGGTTGGAAACAAAGAGGAAGTATCATTAGTTGGAAAATGTGGCCTTGGTGACAGAAATGATGCTGGAGATCACATGATCGGATTCTGTTAAGACCAGTAACTTATTCATTGGAAATACCTTTTTTAAACAACATAAAAGGTAACTACACAAAAGGACCTCACCAGATAGAATAAACAGGAATCAAATTGACTACATCTGTAATAAGAGATGGTAGAAAGGCTCAATTCATCAGACAAAACAAGACCAGGGGCCAACAGTGGAACAGACCATCAACTGCAAGTACAAACTGATGCTAAAGAAAATTAAAACAAATCCATGAGAGTCAAAATATTCCACCTGAATTTAGAGACTATCACAAGAACAGATTTGATGCATTAGACACTAATGACCAAAGACCAGAAGAATCGTGGGATGACATCATGAACATCATACAGGAAGAAAGCAAAAGGTCACCAAAAAGACAGGAATGGAAAAAAGACTTAAAATGGATGTCAGAAGAGAATCTGAAACTGCTCTTGATCTAAAGTGAATGGAAGAAAAGAGGAAGTAAAAGAGCTGATTAGAAAATTTCAAAGGTTAGCTCGAGAAGACAAAGTCAAGTATTATAGTGAAATGTGCAAAGACCTAGAGTTAGTAAACCAAAAGTGAACAACATACTCAGCATTTCTGAACCTGCAAGAACTGAAGAATAATTTCAAGCCTCAACTTGCAATACTGAAGGACACTATTGTCAAAATACTGAATGGTGCAGAAAGTACCAAAAAGAAATGCTCAAAGTTCTTTCAAGAGGTAGCCTATGATCAAGAACCGATGAGAGTAAAGGAATTAGTACAGGCTGCATTGACGGCATTTGCGAAAAACAGGACTCCAAGAATTGATGCAATACAAATAGAAAGTTTTCAGCAATCTGATAACGTACTGGAGGTGCTCACTTACCTACATCAAGAAACTGAAAAGGCCAACCAATTGAAAGAGATCTATATTTGTGCCCATTCCATAGAGAGGTGGCCCAACAGACTGCAAAAATCATAAAAACATATCATTAATGTCACATGCAAGTAAAATTTTGCTAAAGATAATTCAACAATGACTACAGAAGTACATTGATAGAAAACTGCCGGAAATTCAAGCTGAATTCAGCAAAGGATATGGAAGAGAGAAAACAATGCTGACATCAGATGGATCTTGGCTGAAAGCAGAGAATACCAGAAAGGTGTTTACCTGTGCTTTATTGACTATTCAAAGACTTTTGACTGTGTGGATCATGTCAAGCTACAGATAACATTTTGAAGAATGGGTACTCAGAATACTTAATTGTGCTCATGAGGAACCTGTATATCAGACAAAGAGGCAGCCATTCAAACAGAACAAGGGGATACTGAATGACTTAAAATCAGGAAAAGTGTGCAAAAGGGTTGTATTCATATGCATTCAATCTGTATGCTGAGCAAATAATCCAAGAAGCTTTATTATACAATGAAGAACATGGTATCAGGATTGCAAGAAGACTCATTAACAACCTGGAATACACAGATACAACCTAATTTGCTTGAAGTGAAGAGGTCTTAAAATACTTACTGATAAAGATCAAAGACTACAGCCTTTAGTATGGATTGCTTCTTTATGAAGCACACATCTGCATTTCTCATTGTGTGTAAGAAAAATTACATGCAGGGGAATTCTGAACAACCCAACCAGTATCAGAAAAGTGGGAACCACACCAAGAAAACATGCAGAACTACATGCATGTTTTGTATGAGTGGGTCAGAAAGTCTCAAGATGTTTGAGAATCATTTATCCATATTATAACAAATTAAAAATTGTGTATAATTAAAAATAAAAATTCAGTGTGAAATAGCATGTCTTTATAATTTTTAAATTAAACTAAAACAAAGCATTATACTAATATCTAATGGATAAATTCAGAGCTTCTTGGAGGTAGAAAATTGTAGTGGAAAGCTGAAGCTGGAATTAGATATTGCAGGTTTAAGTTTCACTTTGCCTACGTCTCAATTTTAAAAACTATGTCATCCCTCCCCTCCTAGAATAAATAAATGAGGCGACACTGTGAGATAATATATACAAAATGACATTATTTCTCATGGCATGATTTTGATTGCATCTGGTGATTCACCTTTATGACTACTTGGTCATGAAAAGATTTAAGATATTTTTCATCATCAGACCCTAGAAACCAGGGTACACTTCTGGATACAATGGACAAGTATTGGTCCAAATTGATTTTTCTTTTTATCGTTATCAAAGATATAAAACTTTTGCCCAAAAAAATAGTTGACAGTGTGTCAGGAAGTTTTCTTAAAGTAAAAAAAAAATATATATATATATATATATAGCAGATTGATTGTGTATTACAATCCTTTTCAGAATGATTCCACCCCCAAAAATTAATTGACCCAGAACTTTTCTCTAACATGAACATCTCTTTTATATTCACTAGGAGACTAGTTACTTTGCAATATATCCATCTATTCAATGAACGCCCTATTATTACATGCCATGTATATATTTATTCCATGTGTTTGAGATGCAGCAAGAGACAAAAGGGACAAGGTTCCTGTCCTTGAAGAGTCTACATTCTCCTTGGAATAAAGTATGGATGACAATGAGAATTTTAGATGAAGAAAATATTGTTATTGAAAATGTTGTGAGGAGGATGGTAGCTTCAACAGTGAGAGCAGGTAGGCTTCCCAGAGGGTCTGACATTTTGAGCTGAGATATAAAGGAAGAAAGAGGGCCAGTCTTGCAAAGAATTAGGGAAAAGCAATGCCTTATAGAAGGAGCTCTGGTAGCCTGATGGTTGGGAGTCAAGCTGCTAACCTCAAGGTCAGCAGTTCAAAACTACCAGCTATTCTGTGGGATAAAGATGAGGTTTTTCTGTTCCTGTGAAGATTTACAGCCTCAGAAACCCTATACAGGGTCGCTATGACCTCCACAGCAGATAACCACCATCACCAAAGCCTTACTGAAGAAAGAGCCAGTGGAAAAACCCGAAGTTAGGGATGCACCTAGCATATAAAAAAGAGAGCAAAAGGGAGGGAGAGAAAGAAAAAAGTACAAGAGGTGAGAAGGCAAGAAGGAAACAAAAGAAAGGAGAACAAAGTTGAAATGGGCTTAAGCTAAAAGAACGCCGGGAGAGAGTCAACCTGTGCTTCACTGGAAGAAAGGGACAAGGAAACAGGTTGTAATCAAGGTAAGCCAAAAAATAAAGAAAACCATTTTTAACATCCAAAAAGCTTCCCATTTTTCCTTTTTGTAATGCCAAAAAATACACACACACACGTTTCCTTGGGTTGCAAGGAAAGAAAGTCCGTGATGCAAACAAACAACAACTGGTTCTTTTAGGGTTTTAAGAGAAAAGAGGGCAAGGTAACCACCACAAAAGGCTGCTTCAGAACACCTTGCAATGTTAGGCTCACGTGCCTTAGGAAAGGCCACGGTCCTTCATGTCTATTGTGTCCACTGACAGCCATCACTTCTCTATCAGTAATGCCATCCTCCAAACAGCAGAGGATGTTGTTTCCTGGGTTCAGAAACATCTGTGCTATGATAACTGGAGGTGTATGGTAGTCAACAGAAAGATGAAACACATTTCCTCTGTGTGTATTCAATGTACACAAATCCCTAAAACTGGCCCATTTTTCTAAACATTCATTTATCTAGAATTCTTGCAAGAGGCAACAGAGCCAACATTGCTGTTAAGTGCCGTTGAGTCGTTTCCAACCCATAGCGACCCTGTATAGGGCTTCCAAGGAGCAGCTGGGGAGCCAGAACCACTGACCTTGCAGACTTTGCAGTTTGATGCACCACACCAGGACTCCAAAATTAACATTGTTGTTGTTGTTGTGAAGTGCCGTCAAGTAGGTTCCGACCTACAGTGACCCTGTATAGGGTTTCCAAGGAGCAACTGGTGAGCTTGAACTGCTGACCTGGCAGTTCAAACAACTCTGCAGTCTGGCGCATTAACCCACAGCACCACATCAGACTTGGATTGGAATCCTTACCCTCTCACTTAGCACTTGAATTACAGAAACCTAAATGAGATGGGGAGTCCTGGTGTGGTGCTGTCAGAAAAGCACAAGAATGCTAACTGAAAGGTTGTTGGTTTGAACCCTCCAGATGCTCTAGGGAAACCCTTTACAGGGTCACTGTGAGTTGGAACTAACTTGGCGGCACTTCACAACAAGGACAAGAATGAAACTGAAAATTCAATGAAACCTTAAGTCCCTTACATTTGAAATGAGATCATGTAAAGCTCCTAGCGAAGTACCTAGAATCCTAAAAGTGCTTCGTTGTTTTTTGCTATTGCCTCTACTCAAGTTCTAAAAGTAAAACTAGCTTGAATAAACGCGGAGTGGCTCAGAATTGAGATGGAAAAGCATATCTAAACTGAAAAGCCTATACTGGGGAATTGTTTTAAATAAAGGGAGGTTGTAAATTCTTAAAGCTGTTCTTTTAGTATTTGTAATCTTTGTTGTTGTTGTTAGGTACTATCAAGTCGGTACCAACTCATAGCGACCCTATGCACAACAGAAGAAAACACTGCCCAGTCCTGGGCCAAGTTCACAATCACTGCTATGCCTGAACCCATCGCTGCCACCACTGTATCAATCTATCTCACTGAGGGTCTCTTTTTCTCCAACCCACCACTTTACCAAATGGTATCCTTCTCCAGTGACTGGTTCCTCCAGACAATATGTCCCAAGTATGAGAGACAAAGTGTGAGCATCTTGGCTTCCACTATACATCTTCCAAAACAGATCTGTTTGTTCTGTTGGCAGTCCATGGTACTTTCAGTATTCTTCTCCAGAGAATTATAATATAAGAGAATATAAGCACAGTAAAGTATGTGTTCTTTACTGTGCTTACATTATTCTTCAGTCAAAACTGTAAACAATAATGAGAGCCTTTATTAAATTAAATTACATAAATACAGGTTTTCAACATTAACTGACTGATCAAGATGCTTGATGTTTCCATTTTCGAAAAATCTTAGGTTGGAAAGGTTGAGCTTAAACTCTTAAGTATCTGTACAGCAAAGATTATTGTAGGGTTCATTTAACAAAAGTCATTGGTCATTTCAAACAAAGGAGGGCAGGAACTTGCATTTATTTTGCTCAATACTTTACATACATTAAACCTTACAAGGGACCCGAGGAAATTATGCTCAAATATATTAAATAATATCAAGAAAGGCAGAAAGCTAATAAATGGCAATTGTGGGACTCAGACCTAAGGCTATCAGACTTCAAAAACACATTTTTTCCATTATAACATACTGCCTCCCAAGTTTAATGAATGCTTTAAAATAAATCCCTTCTAGATACCACTCTATTTGTACATTGTACATCTTCCCTTGTGTTTCTGGGTACATTCCACCCACAAATCAGAAGCTAAATCTACAAATTCAACTCTACATTATTTGTTTTAACCAAGATCCCAAGCAATGCATACCACTCAACTTTTATAGAAGCCTCATTTGTCACTGGAGCAGTCACTAAGAAACCCAGAAAACTGGTGATTTTTGTTGTTGTTAGATACCATCCATCGAGTCAGTTCCAAATCATTCGAACAAAACAACGCTTGATTCTGCACCACCTTTACAAGTGTGTCACATCTGAGCCCACAGCTGCTGCCACTATATCAATCCATCTTGTCGGGTCCTTCCTCTTTTTCACTGACCCTCTTTTTTTATTTTTTTACCAAGCATGATGTCCTTCTCCATGGACTAGTCCCTCCGATCACAAGCCCAAAATATGAAAATGAAGATTGGCCAACCTGCTTCTAAACAGCATTCTGACTGCACTTCTTCCAAGACAGATAGGTAAGTTCCTGAACTCATAGTTGTAAAAGCTGAAATAAGGACACTTCTAGCAAATTTAACAGAACCAGCAATAACCACATTTGAGAAGGTGAGGCTATTGTAAGAACAGCAGTAGTTCAACAATCTAAGAAGAGTTTTTTATTTGGAAGACAGAAATTAACTTGAAAGAGTCAATCTCCAGAAGAAATACAGCATGTAACATCTAACTTTATAAATGGATCCAAGAGCTCTGATCGGTCTTGCTCATCTTAGTCTTGGATAGTGTCTATCTCATGTTGTTCTGTTGTTTAGTGCTGTAGAATCGGTTCCAACTCATAGCAACCCTACATAGGGTTTCTGAGGAGTGGTGGGTTGAGTTTGAACAACCAACCTGGCAGTTCAAACCAACCTTGAGGTCCAGTGCATTATTCTGCAGTTCCACATCAGGTCTATCACATAGGAGATACTAGTTACATGGTGCATGAATAACTTAAAAGTATAGCTTAGAAGGGTTAAAAAACAAAACAAACACACACACATACACACAAAAACAAACAAAAAAACAGGTGGGGAGAGGAATACCGTGTCCCTGTCCTTGGTGCTGATTGTGTTTAGCCAGACATCATGGCTTCCCATGGTACCACGGTGTCCTAACTCTATTGTGATTTTTGTTGTTGTTGTTGTTTAAACTTCCCAACTTCTACTAGTTTTCCTTTGTTTGAACTTTCCATCTTGGTGAAACTTTATTCTTGCTTGGCTGAAGAATAAATCACTCCATGACTTTCATTCTGAGTTTGCATAGTTACTGCATGTGCTGTCATGACACTTGTAAATATTTTATCTACCCCCTCTGGGAGGTTGGAGTTATGTGTTTCTCATCCACCCCTGATGTTATACTTTCCTTTAGAAATAAAAGCCATTATCACTCAATTATTCAGTGATCAAGTATAACACCAGGTGCAAACCAAAGTTCTGACAACACTAAAACATGCTCCTCTTACTGCAGAGGATGGAAGAGTTGAGCATTTGGAGGGTGATTACCATGTTGCTCTCTAAATGTAAAGGAGGGAAAATAGAAGAACACTATTAGCTGATTATTTTCTCCTTACTTCCTTTAATTTCCTTTTACTTGGTAGCGTAGTGGTTACGAATCGGGCTGCGAACCTTAAGGTCAGTGGTTAGAAACTACCAGCTGCTCTGCAGGAGAAAGATGAGGCTTTCTACTCCCGTAAAGATTTACACTCTTGGAAACCCTGTACAGGGTCGCTATGGGTCGGAACCGACTCTATGGCACTTAACAACAACAACAACCCTATCTATGGACTCCTGGTGAAAAACTGCAGGATCAGCACTAGGCTGGGAACCACAAGGTCAACAGTTCAAACCTACCTTTGGAAACCCTGTACTGGGTCACTATGAGTCAGAACTGACTCAATAGCATTTAACAACCCCACAAAGCATACCTACAGCAGAGCATATTGTTTATATTATTTCTATGATACCAGAGAAAATAACATTTCTTCACCATTCGCACTGGCATAATCAGCATCTAAAATATTTTAAATAACAAATTTAATTATCTTTACACTCAATCACCTGAACTAGTAACTAAAAAAAAATCAACAAAGCACAATCACTTTGGATTTTTCTCTTTTCTTTTCCATTCAAAATTCTTCTGTGTGTTGTTGTTGTTAAGTAACATCGAGTCGATTCTGACCCATAGCAACCCTATATACAGTTTCTGAGGAGCAGCTGGTGAGCTTGAACCGTCAACCTTGCAGTTCAAGCAGCTTTCTAGTCTGTTGCATTAACCCACACCACCACACCAAGACTCCTAGATAGACATACAGACCTAAAAATACACACCACATACTTAAATCAAACACAAACATCTGAGGGTAAGTCAAGAAAGTATTGCTAGAAGAGTTCCACATCATATATGCATGGGTTTATTTCAAACAAAACATGTTTAAGCATGTCTCTAAGATTAGAACATAGCTACAGACCAATCTCTCAGTGATACACTTAGTCTCATTCATTAGGGCACCTTCAAAAAAGGTCCAGTCAAAACAGTAGCTTCCAAGGGAATCTTCTGGGCCGGTTAATTTTAAGGCAAAGAGATAAGATCAGAAGATCATAGCTGCTATATTTTGGAATTGCCAAGGGGTTATCTTGATAGGTTTTCTAAGGACACAGGATGATAATGAAGATAATAAATGATTAGAAGAAAATGGAAAACTGCATTGGCAAGAAAAAGGCCAGAAATTTGCAACCCCGAGAATTTTTTCCCATTATAACAATATACCTGCTTATTCTTCAAGGTAGCAAGAGTTGCCTGTCCTGTGAGAGTGTCCTTGGGAAACCTGACCCCTTACACTCTACAGCCCTGATTGTGCCCCTCCAGACTTCTTTTGTTCCCAACACTCAAAGAACATTTAAAATAAACACAACTTGAGGCCCTCAAGGATGTTTTGATATGGCATAAATCAAAAAGCGCAGAATTCTTTGAGGAAGGGTTTGAAAGTTGAAAATACCATCATCAGAAGAATACAGACCTAGATGGAAGACATGTTGAGAAAGAACAGCTTAACATTTTCATAGTTTTGTTTGATAAAGGTTTATGTTGACATTATAGCAATACTTTATGATTTATCCTTCCTTATACATCTGTTTTGAAAAAATTGTATTTCAGAGCTAAATAACACTTGAACTCATATGATCCAATGGCTTGGTATTGCAGATGACCTCAGATTATACCACATCTTTCAAATTTCACACAGACACTTGGTAATGGTTAAAATAATGCATTTTAAGAAAAGCAGCCAAACAAAACTTAGCATTAGCACATTTTAATTTTCAAAAATCACCTCATTCAAATATTTTTATCAATTTTCACACTTTAGGAAGTAGGTCTATATATCACTGTCGATGTAACTAGCACTTTAAAATAAAATTAAAATATTTTCCCCACACAAAAATAGACACATGAGTTTAAAAAAACCTAATTGCAAGAGAAAGACACCCGGCTGCATCACTTACATACTTTTATAAAAATCCATCTCATTCATCAGCAATAATCAGAGAAAAGGTAACAATAAAACCAATTATACTGATTTTTAAAATAACAAATAATTTGGAGCATTATAAAACCTTTTGTAGTATAATTATGATGATGAAAATTTTACTCAACCCCCAAATTTCTGACAGGTTCTTTCTACTAATAATGAGTCAACATTTGCAAAGTGCATTAAAAGACTGAAAAAAACACATAAAAGCTAATGTTAAAGGTTCACTCATATGGCTATATCTAAACACATATGTACTGGGCTGACAAACACAAATGCGCAGCATCATAAACATCAGATGAGCAGCTACTGGTGCAGAGCAGCACAAGGAAACTTTCTGTGGTGATGGAAATGCTCCGTATTATCACGGGGTGGGGGTTCCCAAACTGGACCCATTTTTCAAACTGAATCAACTTGCAGACATGAAATTGAAAATTTTTTAGCATATGTATGTTATACATTCATAAAGTTGACAAACTAAAAACAACATAATGGCCATGATGACAAAGAAGGTAAGTTCTGAATGAGCAGAAATTAAAATGTCTACAGGAGTCCTGGTGTGGTGCTGTGGATTAATGCGCTGGACTGCAAGGTCGGTTTGAACTGCAAGGATGGCAAATCAAGCTCACCAGTAGCTCCTCGGAAACCACACACAGGGTTCACTTAATAACAACAACATACAGAGCAAAAAACAGATTTACCATCATTCCAGCTATAACTATGACTTACCAATGCTCAGTCTAATTTGATGTAGAATTCGGAAAATTTCAGCGAGAGTTTTACTTCACTTCCTCTGTCATTCAATGATTTCCTTGACTCCAAGACAGGCGTAATCTCACTGGAAGTTCCTACTATTTTTGCCATAATGCAAAAAGGGTGGCCCACCACTACTGGTTCTTATATCTCTGGTCTCTAAACTAGAAAGAATGAGGCCCAAGAAAGAGTCAAATAATAGAAAACAAGGAGCCAGACTGCTTTGTTATGGCAGAATCCTCTCTTATTGACATAGACCAGTTCAATTTTCCTTAGTGGTACCCATCCTGTCCCCAAGGAGGACAACAGAAAGGAGAGGAGAGGAGCACTCAGAATGATGACTGTACATGATTACATAATTCATGGACGATGAAGTACAGCCATGGGAATTCTGACAAAGAGATAGGTTACATGCACCTTACCTTCAGGCTTCGAATTTAAAATCCTACCTGTCCTAAATAGTGCCACTACACCAGAAAACCAAACACAGGAAAATCACTATCTTCTCACTCATATGAAAATATACCAACACCACTTTGAAATTATATAGAAAAACACTGAATTAAGAACAAAATTTATAAACTATGAAACTAGTTTAAGAGTACCACAAAACAACAAACCCTGAGGCTCCCAGCCAAAGGAGATACAGATTTCTACTTCCAAAAACTCATTTTTCTGAAAACAGTATAATGCATGTGCTTCCAATTTTATTTAATAAAAAGTAGGGCAGAGTCAGAAACAGGTGCCTCTACAGATGGAGTATGCTAAACACATGGAACACCTCTGCTAATGCTGAACTTCCCTCCCCCCTCTTTGGAATTTAAAGCATCCCCCAAAGCCTGCATTTTCAAATATTGCTAAATATTTAGAGTTGAGAAGATGAGATTCATTATTTTGCACAGTAACACATCTTCAAATAATATTTAAGGCTAGTTTTAAAGAACTGCAATTGATATCTTTTCCATATATACTTAACCTACAGATTTATTTGATTCTCAATAATTACTATTCTGTGGTAAAAGGCATATGTTATTACAGTACACTGCGCCCCCACAAGCTGTCCATTCAGTGTATTTTAATAAATCTCTGCCAGAGCTGTATAAATTTGATCCTGTTTAAATTTAATAAGGATCAGAATATATCAAAGCACAAATGCCCATGGGAGAAATAGATATTTTGCATAGTTATTGAATGGCCTATTCAGGATACAATATGTAAGACCCAGACCATCAACCTTGAATTAAAAAGAGAGATTAATGTGTTCAAAGCCAGCTACTTGTTAAATAACATATGAAATTAGTATTTAATACAACATGTTCTCTATATTGCGGCTAATGGTATCAATCCTAATGCAGCTTCAATATCAATATTCTCATACAGAATTGTAATATTTACAAGAATTGTCAGCAAAACATTTCTAAAACATCGACATTTAGTTTGATAAAATGCAGTACTATCCTGAACACAGAGAAAGAATACCTCTTGGTAATTGAGAATTTGAGGGCTTAGTATTAATCCAAATGATATAATCAAAAATAACTATTTTAACTGATACATTTCTCACATCACCAACATAAGCAACATTGCAGTGTTTTCCAAAATAATATTTTATCTGATAAGGTGTCTTTCTGAGTTAAAACATATTTCAAAGATCATTAATATTCTGTGGCTGAACAAATTATTAAGGTTTTTTTGTTCCCACCAAAATTTACACTTGAGTATAAACACGACGGACAATGACTAATGAGCCAGGATTTAGAAGCTGAAGGAAGGTACAGAAGGGCAAAATGTCAGTTACTAGGAAAGCTTTTCCCATAGTGAGCACGACATACGGGCTACCTACCTCCAAGAAGGTCAAAGGAAAACCAGTACCACTGAAGGCACGTGAAACCATATTTCCTAGTACCAAATGTCCTAGGCCTAGGCAGATGGATGAATTAAGCTGCCTTCATTTATCTACAAATTTGGGAGGGCATAAACTCTTTCAAGTCCATGAAACCTATGGAATATGTGTGTTATATTCAAAACTAAAAATCTATACATAGCTATTGCCAACCACTTTCATCTTAGTTAAATAAAAAATATAAGTGCTAATTCATTCATCAAACATTCCAAATGATAAAATGCACTGTCAGTTGGCTCACACTAAGATCCATGAGTCAATCTTACTAAAAGGTTAGACTTCACTATTAGATAACAAGGCTCAGGAACCTGGGTGGGACAAACTCACCGAGCAGAGCTGCCAAAGACAGACCTGGTCATCTGCTTCCATAGAAATTACAGTCAGACCTTAGAGAGTAGTTCTTCTAGGTACCACATGGGAATCAATTCAGCCTGAAAGGGCTGTTGCTTTGGGTTTGAACCAAGGCTCCCTTCAGTGTGCACAGCGAGCTGAGCTCAGCCCTCCCTAAGTCTTCTGTGAGCATCTCGGGCTTTCTCCTCCACTGCTGTCTCCTCTGTCCCACGGCTGCACAGGGTGGGTGACAGAAGGGAATCCTAACTGAGCAAAAGAAGAAAGGGACGGGAAGGCTGAGCAGTCACACCTGGAAGGCAGGCTTAAAAATTGTTACATTTACTACCAAGTAAGAGCTAGTCAAGTGGCCTTCAAATATGAAGGGACTTCATTTTTTCATGAACATTTAATTTCAATATACCCAAAGACCACTCCCCATGATGCAATGATCATAGTACTCCTTGCTCCTCTAATATATATACTCATATCTTGCCTCAAATCACAGCTCTTCCACTCATGCAACACAATATTGAGTAATTGTTATCAGGACTGTGAGGGTTGGAAATGTAAAGGTAGATGTTTTGTAGCAAAAGGTGGGGAGTGGTTGACTTTGCAATCTAAGAGTGGAGGGCCCTGGGATCATCAAGGGAGAAGAGTGGAGTGTGGGACCCTACCCAGAGAAACAGTGATGCCAGAGATGGAGGCAGAGACAATGACGTGGTGAAATGGAGCGGCTGGGGACTCTAGACCCAGAGAGGGAGAGGGGCTGTGTGCTGACGACCGGGGGAGGGGGACAGGCTTGCAGGATACCCTTTGGATGGTTGATGATGCATAGAGGGGATTGTAACCAAGGCAATGTAATGATATATGATAGCATGAATGTAAAGCTAATGTTCTCCCATGTAAACTATCACATAATTCACAAAACATTAAAAATAAAAAATTTAAAAATCGCTGAACTGCAGTTTTTTACTACCTTCATGAATTTTGCCAGATAAAGTGTGCCAAACTGTCTCATCCATAATGTCGGGGTCAGGTGTGTTTTACAGTACAGAGTTTTTTTGTTTTTTGTAATTTACAAGGATGATGCCATGCATATTGCATCTATTACATAGCACTTCTAGTGGTCTGGAGGAGCATCCCAGAATCAAACACATAACTATTTCTACAGCAAAATATTTTAATATTCACAAAAAAGGAGATAAATACAGAACTAAAGTGTTTCACAGAAATCCAGGTCACGTTTTGCCACAAATGTGTTGCCTGAAGCTAATTTATGAATCTGAGGGTCAAAAAGTATTGCTACTAAAGCCTAGAAATTTTAATTAAAATATCAACATATGAAGCTATCATCGCTTGACATATCCTCCATATAGGTCTATACACTTCTAAAGGTGGAGTGAGTTTCCATCTCATTAACCTTCCCAACTTGATCACAAGGTCAGCAATTCACACTCACCAGCTGATCTTCAGGGTTGCTATGAATCAGAACCAACTCAAAGACACTTAGCAACAACCTTCCTGAAGAATTCAGAGCTCTTCAAATTACACCAAGGTCAAAACAGCAGTTTGGGCAGCCTCAAGGACTTCAAATTATACACCTTTCCATGTTTTTTGAGTTTGGGGAACAAAAAGACTGAAGGGGCAAGATAAGGGCTATAGGATGGAGGGGAGGTTCCCAATGAAATGCTCATACTTTCGGACTTATCTTCATAAACGAAAAATTTGTAAGTGGAAAACCAATGTCTCCTGCAAAAAAAATGTATCCAGTCAAAATAAATATGGTAACAGCAAAGTAATCGATTTAAATCCAGCAAATTACTAGTCTCAAAGAGTCCTGGTGGCTTCTGGGAAATGAGGGATGTTGGTGTTTGAACTCTCCCAGTGGCTCCGTGGAAGAAAGGCCTGGCGATATGCTTTAATAGATTATGGCCAAGAAAACCCTATGAGGCAGTTCGACTCTGTCCACAGGGTTGCTCTGTCACAATCAACTTGAGGACATCCAACACCAACACAACTGCTAGCCTGAGAAGGGTTTGTAAAGAGTACAGCACACTGTATCCACGATCACACATGCTCACACACTCTATCTCACTCTGTCCAAAAAGATTAGTAAGTGGTGGTGCTAGTGCTGTTTGTCATGGAGTCAGTACCGACTCATAGTGACCCTGCAGAGGATTTCTGAGACAGTGGATAAGGAAGACCGTAGAAGAACTGATGCTTTGGAGTAATGTTGTTGGAGGAGAATATTAAAAGTGCCACGGGCTGCCAAAAGAACCAACAGATCTGTGTTAGAAGAAGTGCAGCCAGAGTGCTCCTTGGAGGCCAGGATGGCCAAACTTCATCTCTCATATACTTCGGACATATTGTCAGGAGGGACCAGCTGCTAGAGAAGGATATCACGTTTGGTTAAGGTGGAGGGTCAGAGTAAAGGAGGAAGACCCCCAGCGAGATGGATTGACAAAGTGATAGCATCAATGGGCTCAAGCGTAGCAACAGTGTTTCATTCGCTTGTGCACAGGGTCACTAAGAGTCGGTACTGACTCGATGACACCTAACAATAACAAATCCTTATAGGTACAGAAAGCCTCATCTTTCTCCCGCAGAACCACTAGTAGTTTCAAACTGCTGACCTTGAGATTAGCAGTCCGATTTATAGCCACTATGCTACCAGAGCCCCTTTTACTAAGTATTAGGTGTTACAGATACATTGGTTGATTTATTCAGTGATGCAATAAAAATAACGGAAAAGAAAATGGAAAGTTAAATGATTTAATGATAGATCTTTGAAGTTATCAAGTTAAGTCACACTCTACCAATGGTAGAAGGCCAAACATGATATCCTTCTCCAGGGACACCCCCCCCAAAAAAAAAACATGTCCAAAGAACATGAGACAAAGCCTTACTTCTAAGGAATATTCTGGCTGTTCTTCCAAAAGATTTCTTTGCTCTTCTGACAACTCATGGCACTTTCAGTATTCTTCTCCAACACCATAGCTCAAATGCATCCGTTCTTCTTCAGTCCTCCTCATTCATTGTCCAACTTGTACACGCATAAGAGGCAATTGAAAATACCATGCTGGGGTCAGGTCACTTTGCAACACTTTGCTCTTTAGAACTTTAAAGAGGTCTTTTGCAGATTTGCCCAGTGCAAAATGTCTTTTGATATCTTGACTGCTGCTCCCCTTGGCAATGATTGTGGATCCAAGTAAAATGGAATCCTTGATAACATCAATCTTTTTTCCATGATGTTGCTTACTGGTCCCATTGAGAGGATTTCAGTTCTTCTCTATGTCGAGTTGTAACAGTTTAGTAGGGTCCATCCCACATGCCTTCACTCTGTAATGCACTGTAAATCCTAGCCTCTTTGCCTGTGATCATGGTCCCATTCTGAAGTGAGTTTTCTGTTGTGTTAATGAGTCAGGACTGAGGTGGTATGTATATTGAGCCACCCCCTTACTAGAGGGTGTGACTCCAGTCACCACCCCTAAGTTTCTTTGGGGATATGTTCTGCTTTGGCAATGTTCGTTCTCTTGCTCTGGATCTTGCCTCTTCATCTGACCTCTAGTTCTCAGGACTTACAGCCTATCACCTGACCTGATTTACTAGCTCCCACAGTCTTGTGAACCAACAGCTTGTGGTCTGACCTGCCTATGTGGGGTTCCATAGCCCCAGCAACCACATGAGTCAGGAGAATCCTCCAGACTCATGTCGGAATTACAGGTTTGGTATTTACCAGCCTCCACAACTGGGTGAGCCATTTCCTTGTCAGGCTGTGAGCTCTATGAGACGTTGCAGTGAATTATGGACCCCAGGGACATGAGGAAGAAAACTGTGAGAAGGAGTGGTGGTTGATACCAGGGATTATGGAGTGGTACAGGACCTTTCCCATCTAATACCCAAAAGCAGTTTGTTGTTGCTGTTAAGTGAGGTTGACTTGGCTCGGACTCATAGTGACCCAACACAGGGTTTCCGAAGAGTGGCTGCTGGTGGATTGAAACTGATACCTTGAGGTTCAAATCGTCCTTGCTTATCTGACAGTGCCACATTAGAACTCCTAGTATGGTGCTGTAGGATCAGCACTGGACTGTGTACCACAAGGTCAATGGTTCAAACCCTCAGCTGCTCCTCGGAAACCCTATATAGGTTCACTATGAGTCAAAACCAACTTGATGGGACTTAACAAAATCAACATAGAATCTTGACAAAGTTGGGCGTTTGGGATGTCTTTAACCTCCACTTCCTAGGGGCCAATCTTGTGCTAATTCTTCTAAAAGAAAGTATTCTTGGACTGACTGTGAGGGTTGGAAATGTAAAGATAGACATTTTGTAGCAAAAGGAGGGGAAGTGGTTGACTTTGCAGTCCAGGAGCGGAGATCTCTGGGACCATTAAGGGAGAAGAGCGGAATAAGGGACCCTACTCAGAGTAGCAGTGACGCCAGAGATGGAGGCAGAGATGATGACGTGAAGAGATGGAGCTGCTGGGGACTTTAGACCCAGAGAGAGAGAGGGACTGTGTGCTGACGACCAGGGGCAGGCTTGCAGGCTATACCCTTTGGTTGGTTGATGATGCACAGAGGGGATTATAACCATGGCAATGAAATGATATGCGATGGGATGAATGTAAAGCTAATGTTCTCCTATGTAATCTATCACATAATTCACAATAAAACATGAAAAAAGAAGAAGAAAGTATTTCAGTGTAATCCATGCTGATATTCACCAGCAAAGTGCTTCAAGTCTTCTTCACTTTTGGCAAGCAAGGTTGTGTCATCTGCATACCACAGGTTGTTAATGAGCTTCCCCCCAATCCTGATGCCCTGTTCTTCTTCATATAGTCCAGCTTCTCAGATTATTAGTTCAGAATACAGACTGAATTAGTCAGGTGTTTCATCCCTGACACACACGTTGCCTGAGTTTGAACCTTGCAGCATCACCTTGTTCAGTTCATGAACAGGTCTCACTTGAACACAATTAAGTGTTCTTGGATTCTCATTCTTTACAATGTTATCCATAATTTGTTATAATCCACACAGTCTAATGCTTTTGCATAATCAATAATACACAGATAAACATCTTTCTGGAACATGTCAGATCAAAACTCAAAACAACTGTCCTCAATCAAGTCTTTTCGACACTTATTGGCCCGTGTGTGTCAGAATAGAACTGTGTTCCATATGATGGTTTACAATGGCTGATTTTTAAAGCACTCCAAATATTATTTCATGATGGTACATAAAACCATATATTACAGCTCTCAAGGATTTTCTTGCCTCTAAACAATTAGGCATTTACAACTATATAGCAACTTAAAATGAAGATTCCTAAGTTGTGTCTCCTGATGAATAAGAAAGCTGAGTCTCCTTCAATACAGGTGGTCAAATGGCAGCCCAGAGGCCAGAGACTTCATAGAAATCACAGTTCACAGAGCAGGGTAGATCAGAGCTACACTGCTGCCACCATCCCCTTCTGAGAGACCATTACTCTCTCTCTTTCACCAAAGTCACCAGACACACAGGTGAGCTTCTGTCTTGCGTCCCCTTCTCAGAGTTTATGAGTGGATGGGTTTGTGAGTCCTGATCTCCTGCAAACTCTTAGTATCTTCAGATTATGTTCTCTGGGCATAGAAGGGCCAACTTTCCCCCAGTTTGCCTAGGAGTAAAGGAATGCTCAGTTCATAGATGTTTCAGTGCTGGAACTGGGAAAAATGAAGGGCTGGTCATCGCTTCGTTTGTGTAAATGGCTCCCAAATCTACAATCCAGAGTTCTCGATATTCTGGTTCCGGTTTCCAGCTACAATATCTGGTTCCGGTTTCCAGCTACAATACTACCATGGGCTGTATATCTCCCTGTTCTTCTAGAATGCCCTATTAGGACAGATGGAGTCCAGACACTGAGGGAAGAGCAATGAACAAAAGAAACAGAACATCTCTGCCCTGATGAGGTATGTTCTAGTGGGGGAGCTAGGTAATAAACAAACTGAAGCACCAGCAAGCGTACCTGGTGATGGCAGGTGCTTGAGGAAACCTGAAGCAGGGGAGCAGGGGGAAGAGTATCAAGGGAAGGGAAGAAAGTATAATTTTTTAGAGAGCATGATCATAGAAGCTTTCCCTGAGGAAAGGACATTTGAGGAAAAAACATGAAGAAGGTGTTCAAGAAGTAAGTGGTGGAAACAGCTGAAGGAGCGGATTTAGGGTAGAGGGAAGGACACTAAAACACCTGAGGTGGGAGTCTGCCTGGGATTTCAGAGGATAAATGGGGTGCTGTAGGTGGAGCCAGGCCAGGAGAAAATGGGTGCCGGGCCAGTGAGGTAAGGCCAGCCAAACCATTGAGGAGCCCTAGTTAAGTACTTGACTAAGAACCAAAACTTGGTGATTTGAACCTACCAGTGGTTCTACAGCATAAATGACGTGGTGATCTGCTCTCATAAAGATTACATCCTAGGGAGGAGGCAGTTCTACTAGGTCCTACAGGGTCACTATGAGTTCAAATCAACTCTGCAGTGGCAACAACAACATAACAGGCCACTATGGGGACTGTGGTTTTCACTCAGAGCTGGAGAGCCACTGTAGTCTTTGAAGAGCTTATAGGTTAACATGAGGTCATTCCGGAGTAAAGGGGGCTAGACTGCAACCTGGTTGGTGACATTATAAAGTGGAGGAGTCTTAGAGACTCAGGGAAGAGCTCTTGTAACAATGGAAACAGACACTGGAGTTGTACTGCAACAAGCCAAGAACAGCTGGGTCTACCAGACGCTGTTAGGAGCTGGAAGACACTGCAGCCAGGCCGACTCTCTTCATTTCAGATTCCTGCCCTACATAGAAGCATGAGGCGATACAAGTACACTCATCCACATACACTTGTTCTGACTTATTCAAGGAGATCAAGATCAGTTCAAGGAAACAAGATTCCACTCCTATATTTACAGCCCCCAAACACCCCCAAACCTCAGCGGGTCTTTTGGCAACAAAGATTGACACAGAATCAAATGATGGCGGATGAAAGACTGACCTCCGTGTCTACTGGGATTCATGCACTGCTTGTTAATATTCTATTTCACTAGAACATTTTGTGTTTATGAAGACATTCTGATAAACGATACTTTTTTTTTCAGTTCATGAAATTTTCAACATAAAAAAACCCTGAATTCCTATTTTGAAATCCATTGTGCCATTTTTATTCTGCCTGTATTTTAATACAGCATCAATATTTAACTACTCATTAAATGAAGTGTGACTTTTATAGTGAAAATGTCAGTCTTTGCAGTTCATTAAATTCATTTAAAGTATAGCTACTTGATTTTTTTTTCCCCTGGAAGAATAAAAAGACTACGAATTAAAGGCATAAACTTTAAATTTAAGCCATGTGTTTTCTTCAAAATTAACATTCAGGATCTGTAACGTTATTCATAAGATTGAGGGACCGACCGTCTGTGTCTTCCTGCATTCCCTTAGTGACTGTCATCTTTATGGAGTACAGAGCTGTTTATCACAGTTGGATATGACCAATGGAATGTCACTGTGGACATTAAGATGTCATAAGCTATTATGAATCTCTGGAATTCTGCATGTAGTATTAAAAAAACATTATCTCAAACTAAAGCATCAGGAAAAATAAACCCTGAAAGATGTGAAATTTAATAACTCACTGAATCCAACAGGGTCCAAAAGTGGTCTACTATTAGAAAATAATTCTGATAAGACATTCGCTTTCCTACAAGACGAGGATATATTAAAAATGGAATTTAAGAAACGAATTCAAATGAGTATTTTAGATGTTCACAATGCTTTCTTTCAAAAATTACCATGATTTGTATGTGAAGAGCAGTGGCTGCAAATGATTTCAAATCTCCACGTGCACGTGTTCATGATTACAGTCTCCTAATGAGAATTCAGAAGACTTGGGCATTCAGACACTAAGACATAAGGGAAATGAACACTTTCACGCCCTTCTCCTTCCCACCGACCATTCCTCTGTCTCGTGCTAACTCTCCCCAGCCCCTGGTCCATCTACCTGAAGGCTCTTCTGTAACGGTGGTGCCGCTGAGTACTCATAGCAGCCGGGATAAGGGTTTCCAAGGCTGTAAGTCTTAACGGAAGCAGACAGCCACATCTCTCTCCTGTGCAGTAGCTGACAAATTCCAACTGCTGACCTGGTGGTTACCAGCCCAGTGCATAACCTGCTAAAAGATTCCAGGGCTCCTTCCTATAAGGGTGTTGTTGTTAAGTGCCATTGAGTCAGTTCCGACTCACAGCGATCCTGTCCGTATAGGGTTTCTGAGGAGCAATGATGAGTCTGAATTGCTGACCTTGTGGTTCAAACCAACCTTATGGTTGAGTGTTTATCCTACAGTGCCACAAGGTTCTTTAATGAGAGCGATTCATTCTAAAAGAAATACTCTTCCACCACTCCCATCACCTTCCAAATACCAAAATCTGAGCAAGTCCCTTGAAGCACATTGAATTTTTAAACATTTAAAGGTAAAGCCTAATTCTGAAGCGTTGACATGGCCACACTGAAGTCCCACCACTGGCATCGAGTTGATTCCAACTGATAGCAACCCTATAGGATAGCACAGAACTACCCCATCGGCTTTCCAACACTAAAATCTTTACAGAAGCACGCAGACTGCCACAGCTTTTAACCACAGTGCAGAGGTGATTTGAACCACCGACCTATTGGGATTTGAGCACTTTAACCACTATGCCACCAGGGGTTCTCGTGGAATTCGGTCTCCCCAAGTCTGGCTTGAGCCTCGTGCCTGTGTCTCCTCTCTGGGAAGCCCTCATTCTTGAAATGATGAGCCCTCACCATTTTTGAGCACCACATCTTGGCATGAGGTTTCCTCTCCCGACATGCATCTCAGTGCTCTTCTTCTGCAAGGGGTAGGCTTCAAAATGTCTACTTGGTTCAAAATGTGAAAGGCAAGACATTCGAGAAAAACAGAAATTTTGTTTTGCTTATTTTTTTAAAGACATGTGCAGGGCCTGAGCATCCCTCACTGAGCACGTGCTGAGCCTGCTGTACTCATCACGCCCAGTCAACACAGAGACTATGAACACTCTCTGATAGAAAGCTGGGAGATTTGGTGGGCAAAGGGGGTGGAATTCATCTATAGATTTTATTAAAATAGTGATCTACTTTGTGAAGCTTATTGAGGATTTTTCCTTTTGTCCTTTTTCCTAGTGGGAAGGTGGAAAGGAATCATATCTGGAGTCCAGAATACCTATGACACTTACTAAGACAGTGCAGAACACACAAAACAAAGATAAGCATTAACTTATACTCAGGAAGCTGGCCATGCATTGTGCCTTCACTAACTTTACCAGCTATACTTTGAGAGGTCAGCACTAATTTCAAGGCTATGGCTGCTGCTGATTCATCTTACTGCTTACAAGAACAACATCTAAGGAGAGAGCTGGTCTGTGCCTCTCCACCACGGAGAAGTCCCTCTGAGTTTCACGGCACACAAGTACACTCTTCCAGTATTTTCCAATGTTTGTATACCTTGCTATTCCCCCCACCCCCTTCCTTCACTGTAATGAATAATCCAAGTAATACTTTAATAACAGAAACCTGCCCAATGAATCCAAAAGAACAAAAATGTGTGTGGGGGGGGGTGGGGGGGGAGTGCAAAATTCGACATTCCATTGAAAGATGTCTGCAAATGTCTTGTTCGTCCTTTTTAACAGTAAAATGATCAGTATGCCCATAAAGAACTAAATGTTTGTTTTCATCTAGATCCTCCAGAATTGGCTCTATATGAACTCCCCATGTTATCCAAAGTAGCTACTTTTTATAAGAATTTCCCACTGCCACTAAGATATTTTCTTTGGACTTAAGTAGTCTCAGGATTTTCTGTCAACGTATGTAGTTCCCCGAGTTTAATTACCCCAGAACAATCCAGTCATCAATAACCAACTAAAAGCGTATGGAATTTTTTCCCCATAAACCTATTCATCAAGATTCTACCCAGCCAGGACGTCCAGGGAAAAATTTAATAATCAGGGGAGAAATGAGGTGCAGAAACTCAAAGAGAACAGAAGAGCCAAGGCAGGAGATTAGGAAGCCAGGAGATGAGGAGGGCACACTGAATTAAACATTCTTAAGCAGACTTACATACATAATGAATTGGTCAATTCTGTCCAATGTTTCTGAAAGAGATTACCCTTCCAACAAGCCAAATGAGTGTTCAAGGATGGTAGCTCAGATGGATTCCCGAACAAAATAAGTGTTAATCACTTTATCTTTCCCAATCTTTTTTTGTGAAGAAGAGCAACTTTTCATTTCCATAAAGCCTTAGTAATTGTTGGCTGGCAGGGGGTGGGGGATGGGGAGGGCTGGTTTGAGGATGCGGACAATGAAGTCCCTGAAAAGGGGGATTTCCTGACAATAAAACCCTGATCAGAACCAGAGAGGGGATATTGTTGTCTGCAGCACTCCCCTTCCTCTGAGAATTCCAGGCATAGTAGGGGTTGGGAGGATCAGTGACAACTGCTTTGGAAAGGATATTATCAGGTAGGCTATGTGATTCACTGTTTGGGAAACTGGATCACTACAACGTATTTTCTTAGAATTTCTTCCTGGATATATATTGCTACAGATTTGCTTAAGACAATCATCAATTATTCAAAAAATGTATAAGTGGTCTATGAAATCTTTAAGTAAAAGTTACTGAAGACTTGGGTAACATTTTACAAAAAAGTTGGGTATTGAGGTTTTATTATACACAAAACATGAAAGAAAAAACCAGATATGGTTCTTTTTCTTTGGAAGTTGCGAGTTGGAAAGTCAAAACTACTTCTTCAACCTCACGTCATACACAGTAGTCAATTGTTGAACATCTGTAAAATGAATAAATGACTAAGTAAAGGAGGTGAAATGTGAAATCTGGTCTTGGGCTTCATGTGATCCCTGACTGAAAACTCACTAGTAGCCACCCTGGAAACAGTCACAGACATGACTTCATTAACTGTAGGACGCTTCCACAAAAGTAGATGTGATGGGACAACCAATCAAAGTTCTTGCCATTTAGGTCCTGGGATGGTGGGACACTTTAGGATAACGAACACACTAGATTGCAAAGCTGGTTTGAAGCACAAGGTCCTCAGACACCCTACACAGGGTCTCTATGAGTCAGAACCAGCTCAACAAAAACATTCTGATATAATCATTGCACAGAACACCAGTCATTAGTGGGGTCTTAACAATTCACCCCCAACAGCTTCATAAATGACTTCGTTCCAGAATCTAGATACTTCGTTACTGTTAACTGCTGTCCAGTTGGTCCACCAACTGATGGCGACACCATGTGTTACAAGCAGAACTTTGTCATAGGGTTTCCTTGGCTATAATCTTTACAGAAGCAAATCTCTATGGGTCACTAAATTGGTTCGAACCACTAACTTTTAGGTTACCAGCCAACCATAAACTTTAGATTACTAGTGGACTATAAACTTTTGCCACCCAAGTTCCTCTCAGTTGTTGTTGTTAAATGCCATTGAGTCGGTTCCAACTTAGCGACCTGTATAATGTTTCCAAGGAGCAGCTGGTGGGTTTGAACCACCAATGCTTATCCTATAGTGTCACACCAGGACTCCAGGGTCCGCCTAGAGACATTTAAAAAAAAACAAAAAACAAAAACACCCAAAAAGACAAATGTACTGCCATCCCGTCAATTCCGACTTAAAGACACCCTATTAGACAGAGTAGACCTGCGCCATCGGATTTCTGGGGCTGTCACCTTTACACAAGCAGACTGTGGCACCTGTCTCCCATAGAGTGACGGGTGGGTTCAAACTGCCCACCGACAGTTAAGTCCAAGGCTTAACCCACTGTACCACCAGGGCTCATCATAGATGGGCCCTGTCCATGGCCAACTATTTCCTCTCTTCTCAACCTACTATATCACACAGCTTTGTAAATTATGAGAGTTTTGCTAACCGAGAGAGATTTTCAAACAGAGAGAGAAGGAAAAAGAAAGAAAGCAGATGGTAGGTGCTGAAACAAATGTAGATTGTTGTACCTCAGCGTCAGGAGTCTCCCTCATTCATTGGAGACCACCTAACTCCTCAGCTTGAGACCTGGCCTTCTTAGCAATTCTGAAGAACACACACCAATGGAGGCTTCTTTTAGCTCCATCAGGCCTGAGAGAAATGATCGCCCTATATTTAGATAAAGGTTCTTTATAACAAAGGAATTAACTCATCCCAGCTAGTACTTTCATAAATAACAAAACCAAAAAGTTTTTCAAAATTTTTCTCTAACTCAGTGGTTCTTGACCAATTTTGCCCCACCCCAGGGGACAGTTGTGGTGACATTTTTTGGTTGTTGTAACTAGAGGGGAAAGGGTGTTACTGGTATCTGGTGCATAGAGACCAGGGGTACTGCGGAACACCTTACAGTGCACAGGACCATCCCTATGAACAATTACCCAGCCCCAAACATCAGTAGCACCAGGTTGACTCATCCTACTTGAGTTACACATTAAATGAAGACCAGAAGAACCCATCAGTCAGTGCTCATGGTGTCGAGCTGTCAAGGATTTCTGTTTGCAATCCTGGAATACTCCCAGGCAATCTCAGGATAGTAATACCTTAGCATAAAAATAATAATAAAGTCAAGATAAATGAAGTGCTTAGGATCAAGTGCTTACAATCAATATTTACAACAACTCTATACACAATTACTATCCTCTAGATGATGCGCTTATTTATTACACACAACAGCCCTCTGAATAAAGCCTTTAAGCTCGTAGGATGTAAGGAGAGCCCTGGGGTGGCACAAATATTTAACACACTCGACTGCTGAAAGGTTAGAAGTTCTAGTCTGTTCAGAGGTGCCTCCGAGGAAAGACGTAGAGACTTAAGTGCTCATTATCTATCCAGTAAAATCCCCATTTTAGAGATGAGGATACAGAGAGATTCTATAACTTGTTCGACATCACACTGCAAATAAGCAGAGGATGCTTGGCTCCATGGCCTTGGCGCTCACCCTTGCCAGCTGGCCAACGGCTCAATACTTGGAGTCACTGAAATCTATTAGACCTCTTGCTTGTAACTAACTTTAGATAAGCAGAACCAACAACAGACTATGGAGAACACCTCAGACTACTTTCTCCAGTTACCAGAGTTCAGTTTTCTCATTTTTAGAGAGCTGATTCAACAGTGGTCCCAATCGGAAGCACATCCACATTTGCATACTTTAAAGTAAACTGACAGGGATCGTCATTTTACAGAATGTGAACCATTATCTTTCCTTTTGAGCAGCCAACCAAGTCAAGACGACATTTTCCTTTGTCACTGTGGACAAGCCCTTGACGAGTGAAGAAACTTTTCACAACTACTAGGATGCCGACTCAAGGAAAATGGGATGTATGCATAGAGTCAACCCACCTGACAAGGTCCAATGGACCCAAAGCCATGCTAATCTTAGTGCAATCTTCAGGTACAACTGACACTACATTGAGTTCAATGAAGGGGGTGGTGGTGTTAATTGCCAGTCAAGTCAGTTTCAACTCACAGCAACCCTGTATAGGGTTTCCGATGAGTAGCTGGTAGGTTTGAACCAGCGGCCTTGCAATTAGCAGTCCAGGGCTGATCCTCCAGCACCACCCCAGGACTCCTCAGTAAAGGTAGGTAGTTCGTTACGTCACCAGGTGAACCTTCAGAAATTGTATCTGGATGATAAAAGACTATAAACATTCATTTCAAGGCTGGGGAGGTATCCCAATTTCTCTACTTTCATCAGTTCATTAGATTCTACATTTCTGGGAGAAATACCTGTAAGAAATTAACAAGTGTTATCAATTGAGAATTATATTCATTCTTATAGAAAAGTCAAAAGGGAAACAGCACAGATTCATTTTTCCCTGTTACAATATTGGCACAAGAAGTAGACTTAGTATTTTTGATGTATAAATTCCCCTTTTAGAAAGATATGCTTAGTAATCTTGACACTATACAAACATATTTACTGCACTTACACATATTTGAAGTATTTATTCACAATCTACCTTTCAAGAATGAAATTAGGCTGACTATAAGTGTGGAGTGCTGGTGTGGCACTCTCGTTAATGCGCCAGACTGCAAAGCCATTTGAACTGCAAGGTCGGCGATTCAAGCTCACCAGCTGCTCCTTGGAAACCCTATACAGGGTCGCTATGGGTCGGAATCGACTCGACTCAACGGCACTTACCAACAATGTGTGTGTGTGTGTGTGTGTGTGTGTGTGTGTGTGATTTAAAAAACAAAAGGTTAATCTTTAAGGAAATCAAGTTTTTCAAAGCTTTTTTTAAAGTAAAATTCAGAAAACAATAAAGTCAAGCACATGATGAAATACATATCCTCCTGTTCTGACAGTTACTAAATGAGTTTTCTGTTTGACTCCAAGCTTCTTGGTAGTCAATGCAAAGAAAGAAACAAAAAAGAACAAGATGAGCAATAACCAATTGCGGCCCAAGGTCAATACAACTCATGAGGACCCCAATCTGTGTCACAGTAGAACTAAGTTCTGTCAATAGGGTTTTCAATGTCTGTTTTTGTTGTTGTTGTTGTTTTTACAAGAGGATGGCCAGGCCATTCTTCCACAGTGCCTGAGTCAGCTTGAACTTCCAACATTTTAGTCAGAGCTGAGGGTATTGAGCGTTAGCACCACCAGGGACTCTAATAATTCCCATAGATTAAATACTTGATGACTTTTTGTGTTTCAGAGCTTCCTGATGCACTAACCTGAGGACATTCTCTGGTAAGTCATCATTTAAAAAGGACACTATGAGATGTTATGGGGCGTTCAGGATACTCAGGCTCCTGCTCAGTACAAAGTCAAACCCTGTGGAGTGGGATCCACACCAGCGTGTGGTCCTTGTGAGCTTTCGGCGTTCAGTCCGTTGGCCAGTCTCCAGACACACATTATTTTTAGAGCAGAGCTTTTAACAAGGATTGGTCAGCAGACACTTCATAACTACAGTTTCTGGGAAGAAGACGAAGGATAAAAAATCTTTGTCAGTAGTTAAGTATGATGGCAAAATTTATCATTAGAAAAAACTGTCCCAGAAAGCTGAATTCTCATATGCAGGGTTGTGTTACAATAAAAAATGCCAGTGAGCCACTGTATTTAAGCAATGAGGTGTTGTGCAACAGATGACATATCTGTTACTGAAGGGATGAACACCCTGCCCTTCTGTTTCCTCTCAGTTGGGTGCTGTTTTGTTTTTGTTTTCTCTCTATCCCTTATACAAGGGGAGTCTCAAAAAGTTCACAGAAAGATGAAAACTAAAGAAGAGGGATTTAGCCACAAACTTTCTGAAGCCCTGTCATGTAGGAATCTCCTAGATCACTCTCCTCTATCTCAACTCCTCACCTTCTTTCATCACTAAGCCAGTTGCCACCAGGTTCACCCGATGTCAGTCTTAAGCACGCCAGCCTAGAACCGGATTCCCAATGGAGCATTTCTCAGAAGAATACCACAAGGCCTTTTTTTCCAAAACACAAGCGAACTTGATTTTTCAACCTTTCTGTGAGCAACCAAGGGCATTAACCAACTACACTACCCAGAAACCCCACTCCTCTTGTTGCCAAGTGTGTCCAGTTTTATGGCCTTCTGAGGAATGGCTGGTAGGTTTGAACTGCCAACCTAGCAGTTAGCAGTCCAGTGCTTACCCTTCAGCACCATGCCAGGACTCCTCTATTCTTATTGTTGTTGTTGTTAAGTGGCGTTGAGTTGATTCTGACTCATAGCCATCCTGTATAGGGTTTTTGACAAGCAGTTGGTGGGTTTGAACTGCCAACCTTATGGTTCATAGTACAGTGCTGATCCTTCAGAGCCAAGAATGTTCTTGTTGTTGTTGTCAGGTGCCATCGAGTCTGAACAGCGACCCCATGCACAGCAGAACGAAACAATGTCCGATCCTGGGCCAACCTCACTACCGCCGCCACACTTGACGCCATCAATGATGCCATCTACCTGATCCATCTCGTTGGGGGTCTTCCTCTTTTTCTCTGACTCTCCACCTTACCCAGCATGACATCCTTCTCCAGCGACTGTTCTCT
>NW_006408573.1:368224-380084 GCF_000296735.1 Chrysochloris asiatica
TCCACCATGGGTGACCCTGCTGGTTATTTAAAATACCGGTGTGGCATAGCCCTCAGAACCACAGCAATTCAAACCACCACAGCACGACAGACAGCCGAGTGGCGGTTGCGTGGTTGCTGTTAAATAGGAATCTCCTTGTGGTAGAGCCCTTAAGTCCGGCTCACAGGTGGGATTTCTATCCTCGGATGTCAATCAAGAGGCAGAAGCGCAGCAGGGGCGACTGGGTTGTAGTCAGACGCTTTGGGCTGCACTTGTGGGTCTTTAAGTTGGTCGACCCCGCCTCAAAGCCACGATCCAATGTTTAGGCTAGGATGGCGGTCTCGCGTCTGGGGTAAGTAGGACAGCCTGGCTGGCCCCTGCAGTCACTTCCTGCTAGGCAGCGTCTCCCCATCGACCTGGTCTCCAGACACCTCTCACCCCGCCGCTCTGTGGTCTGGGTTTTATTTAACACCTCCACCAGGTCTGCACAGTTCTTGCATATCGTTTAACCGCTGCCCTCCATGATAGAAGCCCTCGCGCCAAGAATAAGAGTCCCCTATTCTTACTAGCCTAATACCAATTCTTTTAGTTTTATTTGGTTTTTCTTCACACCTACTCCTCACTTATCAGTGATCTTGTTATCTGACATTTTGCATTTACAACAGTAAAACAATCTATGTGGCATGTTAACAACCTATATCTGGCAGTGAGGCAAGAGTAAGCTAGCTGTCATGGTTAAAGTTATGTGTCAACCTGGATGGATCAAGATTTTCGGTGGTATGGCAGTCATGAAATGATGTAGCCATCTGCATTTTGTCAACTGGTCATACCACCATTTTTGCATAATGTCGATTTCCCATAACATCCTGGTCTTTGGGACCTAGCCAGGTTGTTAAGAGAGGAGTGAGTACACTTGGTTACTGCCTTGGACTTCCCACAAGTTTCATCCTAATAAGTATGCAGTCTTGAGAAATGTGAAGGAGGAGACTGCTAAGTACCCCCTGCCATACTGTGCCTGCCTGCAACTCCAACATTTCAAAAGTGTCTAAACAACGAAGAAGAGCTAATACGTTCAAAACTGCATATTCATAATAATTACAGTGCTTTCTAGGAATCTAGGAAGGACACAGTCCATGAATACCTTGTGTATATTTTTACCCTGTTGGCAAATAGAAACCTGTTGAGCCAAAGTCTGGATTAAATAAGATATTTGAAAAATTATTAATGCAGAAAGAACAAGACTACTATGCTACCAAGAAATGTATTTATTATAAACAACTGGCTTTTGAGAAATCCAATTTGAAACAAATATTTTCAAAAAACAACTGAATATGCCTAACCAATGTTCAGAAAAATAAAGGCAGCCAGACACAAAAGGACAAGCACTGTATGATCCCACTTCTGTGAGCCATCTAGACTTAGGAGATGCACAGACACAGGGTGGAGTGAGGGAAGGAGGGGAGGAGACACAAAAGTTAACAGGTAAGGGTTTCTGCTTCGAAGGATGAAAAGTGCCATTAGTGCCACCAAACTGCACACTTAAAAACAGTCAAAATGTCACATTTTGAAATCAAATGTATCTTACCACAATAGTACAGACAGAGACAGAAAGATAGCCGGCAATCCGAGTTTGTGGTACTGATTGTTCTACAGCCGTAACAGTGACCCTGAGCAGAACTCCAATGTTTCAGAAAACTCACCAATGTTTTCCTAAGCAATCAATGCTTTTGTTTAATGTGATAAAGTTGACAAGAGTTATGGCAGGAATTCAATGTCAAGTTGAGGACTTAGTAATTTATCCTGTGAAAGCCATAGCTCCCCAAATCTATTATGAATATTGGATTACTGTTAGTACAATTTTTTTTTCATTTAACATTTTTCATTTTTATGCATTTATTTGAAGAGCAAATTTTATATCCTGCAAACTACAGAGTAGTAGTGACATACATTTAAAAGTTGTTAAGTGCTGTCGAGTCACTTCTGACTCCTAGTGACCCTATATAGGGTTTCCAAGGAGCGACTGGTGGGTCTGAACCACCAACCTTGCGGTTGGCAGTCAAGTGTTTACCCTACAGCACACCACAATGCAAAAAAAGTATAAATTAATAATAATGGCATGCAGATACAGCTAAATAAGGGTAGTCTAAAAAGTCACTGTTATCAACCAAAATGAGGCATTGCCAGGGTGTTTGGCTGGAAACTGATAGATAGCTTAGACTAGAAGTAAGACAAATTAAGCATGGATTCAACTGAAGGTTAGGCAGTCAGGGGACACTGAGCATCTGTGGCTCTAGCAGAGTCGGGACCGGGACAGTAGGCACAGAAAGACAGAAAACCAATGAAGGAATTGAATAGAAGGAAGAATAATGAAGAAGACATGAAGACTCACTGCAATGCGAGAATGAAAGAGGCCCTTGTAGTCAGAGCTGCTGGTAATGTTCTGCATCTGGGAACAACAGTAGCACTGACAATAAGGAAAGTCCGGAAGGAGAGCTTTGGGGTATGGAGTAGAGGAAATGAATGCAGGTTAACATATGACTTATGCTGGGTTTGAACTGATAGCAGTGAACTGGTGATATTCTCTTATTGCTATTGTTGAGTGCCATTAAGTCAGTTTCTGAAGAGCAGCTGGTAGGATCTGAACCACCAACCTTGTGAGTCACAGTCCAGTGTTTATCCTACAGTGCCACACCAAGATATCCTGTAAAATTGCTACTATAAGAGGAGATTTCACAAAGTTCGTGGAAAATGTGTACTATGAAAAAACTATGCAGGGAATTCTTTTTTTTTTTAATTTTTAATTTTTTGCACCAAAATAAACTCATACTAACTTTTTATATAACATGTCTGAATAGGAAGAAAAAACAAGGCATCAGTCTTGACTCACAAGCCACATGAACTCTGCTACAATTAAAGCAAGAACAAACATCAAGTTTACTGCAAAGCTTGGGTGGAAGAATAGTAAAGTCATTGATACTTTATGAAAACTTAGAGGAACACCATCTCAAAGAAATCAATCAGCGTATAAAAGGTAACTTGTTTTAAGAAGGGACAAGAAATTGTTGAAGATGAAGCCCATAGGAACAGACTATCCACATGGATTTGTGAGGAAACAATCTTGTTTGTGTCCTAATTGAAGAATATCAACGATTAATAGCAAAAACAATACCATACACCACAGACATCTCAGTGAGCTCAACTTATACAATTCTGATTGAAAAATTATAAAGTTGGGCAAATTTTATGGGTGCCAAAAGTATTGTACTCAGAGCAGCTGCAGACAAGAACAGAAATCTCCATGGAAATTTTAAACAAATGGGATCAAGATCCTGAAACATTTCTTTGAAGAATTCTTACAGGACATAAAACAAGGCTCTACCAGTAAAACCCTGAAGTAAAGGCCCAATCAAAGCAATGGCTACCAAGATGTGGAAGTGGTCCAGTCAAAGCAAAAGCAGGTTGGTCAGCAGCAAAGGTCATGGCAACAGTTTTTGAGGGATGTTCAAGGCATTTTCCTTGTTGACTTTTGGATGGTCAAACAACAATGAAATCTGCTTATTATGGTGAGTGTTTTAAGAAAGTCAGTCAAATCTTTAGCAGAAAAACACCCAGGAAATCTCCCCCAAAGAGTCTTTCACTGCGACTCTAATCCTGCTCATTCCTCAGCAAAGAAGGGCAGTTTTTCAAGCGCTTCTTCTAGAGCAAATCATTAGGCTCCTTCTGAATTCTGTTTGTACTGGTGTGGTGCTGTAAGATAAACACTAGACTGCTAACCACAGGTAGGTGGTTCAAATCCACTAGCTTCTCCTCAAAAAATCTAAATAGAGTCACTCTGAGTCAAAACATGAATGGCACTTCACAATTTAAAAATCTTTAAAGGGTACCCGTTTTTCTTATGTTAATGATATAAAAAAAGACATGGTTAAACTGCCAGGACCCTGAGTTCTTTGGGAATGGAATAAACAGTTGGTATGATGTGGTGCTGTGGGTTAATGCGCTGCACTGCAATGTCAGTATGAATCACAAGGACAGCAGTTCAAGCTCACCAGCTGCTCCTCGGAAACGCTATACAGGGTCACAATGAGTTGGAATTGACTTGATAGCACTTAAGAGCAACAACATCACCATTTACAAAAGTATCTTGAGCTTGATAGAGCTTAATTTGAGAAAAACAGTTTATATTTTCTATTTTTATCTTTAAATTCCGTTTTCCATAAACTTTTTTAAAACCCTTTACCTATACTAGTACCAAACTCCTTGCTGTCAAGTCCATTCCGACCCTTGGCAACAGACCCTATATGTGTCAGAGTAGAACTATGTGTTGCATAGGGTTTGAATGGGTGACTTTTCAGAGGGAGATCACTAAGTCTTTCTTTTGAGGTACCTCTGTGTGGGCACAAACCACCAAACTTACAGTCAGCATCTGAGTGCTTAACTATCTGTGTCATTAAGGAGCCCTAAAGAGCCACTGCGATATACAAGTCAGTGAATGTAGATCAAACTAGAGATGATGATTTGAAGCCTTCAGTAGTGTGGTACTGTGAACTTACTTGATACGACGTTTCCATCCAAAATTTTCTTCACTCCCACCAAATGATTGGGTGAGGCCATATAAACAGGGTGCACAGCACTCTATGGCTAAGACTGGTTCATTTAGCCCTCCCACGAGGTTTAAAAGGAGTCATCTCAGAAGCAGAACAGGCAGTCTGAGGACCAACAAAAGAAGAGCTATGAAGAGAGTGTGAGATCTCTACCCAGGAAAATGGGGTGGCATGGAGACACAGAGCTGCTGCGGGCTTCTCAGCCCTTGGACTGAGTTATGCTGAGTAGTTACAGGCAGCAGGATGGCTTGCAGAATGTGCACTTTGGGCATTTATGGACTGACTAAAGGAGCTTGTAACACATGTCCGAGCAAGGCTGAGGCCAAGAGGCCACAAGGCCGAGAGGTCAAAAATAAGAGCAAGACATGCCTGCAGAGAAGAGGCGTTCCCAACTGGAGAACCGCTGCATCCTGAGTTGTTTCTCATCCTCAGTTGTACCCTGTTCACTTCCTTACTAAACGCCATAATCATGAATACTATCTGAGTTCTGTGTGGTAACTGCCATGGATAATCAAACCCAGATGTGTAGCAGAGGGCTGTGGGAGGGACAGTTGGTGTCAGAATACGGTGGAAGGGTGGAGGCATGTCTGACATACGCTTCATAGGAATCAACCTTGGACTAATTTTGAGTTTGAGTTCCCTTCCCTGCTGTGAAGCCAGAGGAATTAAGGCACGGCCTCCATACCATTTTTTGTAGGTGGTTGTTGTTAAGTGCCATCAAGTTAGTTCCAACTCATAGCAACCCTGTATAGGGTTTTCAAGGAGCAGCTGGTAGGTTTGAACTAGCAACTGTGTGTTTCAAACTGACCTTGTAGTCTAGTGCTTATCCTATAGTGCCACACCAGGACTCCAGAAAACGGGAGGACCACATGGCTCCATACGATAAGAAATGGTCTATGAATCACAAGGTTGGTGGTTCAAGATCACCAGCTACTCTACAGGAGAAAGATGAGGCTTTCTGCTTCCACAAAGATTTAAAGCCTCAGAAACCCTACACAGGGTAGTTATGAGTTGGATTCAGATCAACAGCACTTAACATCAACAACAACATAAAATGGTCACAAATCTTTTCAGTGAAAAACTTTTTCTAGCTAGAAGCCCTGCCCTTTATCCAAGTCACTTTGTAATATAATTTTGGATTCCCTCCCCTTGAATTGGGCTGGTGCTGTGATTTGCTCTGGTCATAGAAGGGGCGGGATGACAGTTCCAGGCTTCAGAGATCTTTATACTTCCCCTCTCTCAGAAGGTTACTGTTATGAGAACAAGCCAGGGCTTAGATGCTGGGGGTTGAGAGACTATACAAAGCAGCCCCAGCTGACAGCCTGCCTACAGAAGCAAATTTCCTAGCCAACCTGCAGTTGGCTGCAAACACATGAGGGGACCCAGCTAAAAGCAGAATAACTGTCCAGCTGAGCCCAGCCTAAACTGCTGACTTGCAGAAGCATGCACAAACACGTTTGTTTGTTTGCTGGTTGGTTTTAAACCACAAGGTTTGGAGATGATTTGCTTTACAGCAATAGATAACTAACACAAACAACAAAGAAGAAGAGCTAAAGGCAGAAAACAGAATCTACACACACAAAAAAAAGAAATGCAGGAGCAAAAGAGTCAAGGAGTCATACTTTTTTGAGAAGATTCTGAATTTCTGGGAATAGGAGAGAAAGCAGCAGACAGGATGACAGAGAAAAAGCAATCAGAAGCTTCCAAAGACAATGTAAGGGAAGCAGAGATGAGGAGTGGAGATGACACAATGGGGACAGGTACAGGAGAGCTCAAGGAGTCACCAGAAACACCAGAGCTCAGGACGAGAGCTGTATCCAGGTTAAAGTAAGCAGAGCACATTGTTACATGGATGACTGAAGTCTGAAGTCCAACCTGAACTGGAAAGGAATGTCAAGACAGCTCCAGTAGAATGTAAAGGAGAAGAAAGGTGAACTACAGGGAGTTCGGGAGACCTGAGAGCTCAGGTAAGAGTCCCTGTTTGAAGAACTGTTACGATAGAAGGCAGTAAAGTGGGGCCACAGTCAGACAGAGTGTACTGGAGGATGGTCCTTGTGATGGAATTGTGAGAAACTCTCAAGATGGTCCATCTTCAGAAATATGAAGGGCTCATGAGATTGCTAGACCAGACAGACATAGATTGTTGATTTACATCCAAGGATATGTAAACAGGATGAATTGAGGGAAGGGAAGAAAGAAATCTGTTCTAGGACTAGGAACTTTAAATAAGAATACATTCATTAAGACTATGGGCCAGCCATTTTGACTTCTCTGAGGGGAGGGCAAATGGAAGGTGCTGGTAGAATTGCAAATGAGTAACTGAAACTGAAGGAGGGACTTTTTTGAGACAGGGGAATAAAACTGTTTGTGGGCCGTCCATGAGGCACATGCCTGCCCATGTCTACTGGGTTGGACACCGGCTTTTGCAAAATAAAGAAAACCTCTCTCTCCCTAAAATAAGTACAGATTAGATTACTTGAGTATTTCTCAGTATCGTTTCTCACAGAATGAGTTCCATTATGTGCCCTTTTGCCACGGTTCTTTGGAAAACAGCGTGAAAATGTTTTCCCTAAATCCTGAGGAAATACCTTGTCTTAGTTTGTACACCAAAGAGATTTTTACTTGTGTCCAGTTTGGTTGCTGTTTCCTGGGTAAGCAGTAAACAACTTGCTAGTTTGTCTGGTCCTGGGCTGCAGGCTGTCCTGTGATTGGTATGCACCTTGTAGGGACTGGTCAAAATATTAAGCAAATGAAGTGACTATAGCTTATTATGCAAATAAAGTGGGAGGGGCCATGCCTTGGAGTTGTGTATCTAGGTATGCAGCCAGCCTCACAGAGGTTTTAGAGACAGAAAGAAGTACAAAGAGAAGCAAAGGAAGCCAGAAGAGAGAAAAAGCAGAGAAAGAAAGAGAGGGCAAGGAATCTAAAAGAGCCATATAACAGGCCAAGGGCTGTAACCCTGAGCCTGTCTTCACTGGGATGAGAGGAGCCGAGAGCTGCTCTGCACTGAAGAATGGAGTCTTGGCTTACTTGCAAAGTTGTAGTCTTGATCTTGACCCAAGTTGTACCATGTTCCTTAACAAACCATTGAATTGTGAGTAGCCTTTGTGAGGTGTGGGAGCCACTGAAGCGAATTTCAGAACCCAGATGGGAGGGAAGAGCGCTAAGGGAAGGAGAGTGGCCAGGGTTGGGAGAGTGAGTGGTACAGCTGTTTGAACAAAGGGCACAGCTGGGAGGTGTTTGGCCTCTGGTTTTGTGCTGAGTCTTACATTGGAAGTTACTCATGCAGTCAGTCCTTCCTTAACGTGGGTCTTCCTGAAGTCCACCCAGGAACTTATTAGAGATGCGGGCTCTCAAAACCCAGCCCAGACCTGCGGTTGTGTGTCCTCCTGCAGGCCATTCGGACTCTGAGTGACCTGTAAGGCAGAGTGGCACTGCCCCAGAGGGTTTCCTAGAGCAGATCACCAGGCTCTAACTACCAATCTTTCAGTTAGCAGCCAAGGACCTGGCCCTAGTATTAGTAGGGCTCTTACCCAGACCTACTGATCTGGATGTTACCCACCTCGCCAGGTAACTGGCATGCACTTGGCAGATGTGAGAAGCAGGGCTCTGGAAAGAAGCACTCTAGTTCTACCCAGGCATTCCCTTCCAAGCCTCAAACAGAGAATCAAAGACAAAGCCTCAGTTTGGTGCTAACTTGTCTTCAACAGCTCCTTAACACTTGCAAATCTCCCTTTTCAACAAACAGAGAGCAAAGCCTTAGGCAAGGGAGGTCTCCCCAGAGATTTCAATGACACTGTTTACTCCCATTGTGGTAATCTTTAGCATTTTTTCTACATATGCAAAGTACTAGGGCTTGCTATTTGTGGTAGTCTTAATTTCAAGTATTTTATGAGGAAAACCTGAATTACAAATATAAAGAATAATATGAAGTGGATGGAAAGAGGAAATAGCAAAAGTTGTGGCAAATCGTGCAGTGCTCTGCAAATTGAAGACTGGAAAATCAATAGGAGAAGAAGGCAAAAGAGAAACAGAGAGGAAGAAGGTAAGGAACCTCTTTAAAGGAGCTGTAAAACAGGTCAAGAACATTGGGAACATTTGAAAATGGAAAGGAAGGAAGGAAACAGAGTTGGGAGCTGTCTGTAGAAAGTACTATTCAACAGCAGGGAAAAAGTCAGGAAAACTTGACCTAAGAGTAGAAATTGCTCTTTCGTGGGTCTAGAAGAAAAAGAGAGCTGGTACCCAAGGCCAGTGAGGACGACAGATGAGAGAATGACAGCAGATGTCATCAATGTTGTCCCCAAAGCGATAGATCACTTACAGTTACCATCTCAGAATGAGGGCAGTGCTGGCTGGATTGGGACTTGGAAAGAGCAGTGAATACTTGAACTACCTACTGTAGAGAATGCCCAAGAGAATGAACAGATGAACAAAAGGATTTTGCAGCAAGGGGCCAGAGACAGCAAAATGTGTAGAAGACTACAGTTTGAAGACTAAGGTGTGCCTGACTCAAGCCCTGGTATAGTCAACTGTCTCATACACCAGTGGAAGCTGGACACTGAATAAGGTATGTACTGTGTTGGTGAAGAATAGTCAGTATACCGTGGACTGCCAGAAAAGCAAACAAATCTGTCTTGGAAGTACACCAGAATGCTGCTTAGAAGCAAGAATGGCGAGAATTATCTCAAGTACTTTGGATGTGTCATCAGGAAGAAGGGACCAGTCTCTAGGTAAGGACATCATGCTTGCTAACGTAGAGGATCAGCAAAAAACATTTTTAAAGGAAGGCGTTTTCTAAGATGGACTGACACAACGTCTCCAACAGTGGGTTTAAACATAGCCAATGACTGTGAGAATGGTGTGAAGACAGGGCTAGGAGTCTGAAACAACTCAACACAGCACCAAACAACAACAGCTGAGAAGACACAAAATACACATCACATTTTATATGACAGAAGAGGAGGCTGCTGAGGTGGCGGGCACATCCTTGTGGTCAAGGCTGGACAAAGAGCAAGGGTAAAAAAGAGGGGCCGGTGGTGTGGCGCTGTGGATTAATGCGCTGAGCCGCAAAGTCAGTTTGAACCCTAAGGTCGGTGATTCATGTTCACCAGCCACTTCTTGAAACCCCACACAAGGTGTTGCTCTGAGTTGGAAGCCACTCAATGGTGCTTAAAAACGACAAGAGTGAATTAAGTGAACAAAAGGCAGGAGGGCTGAAACTTTACAAGGAAAAAGAAACTCCAAGGGACCTGACGTGTGGCAAAAAGGAAACGCATGAATTTTAACCATAAGGAAACGCATGAATTTTAACCATCTAGTTTTAAAAACAATGACTGAAGATTTACTAGTTGTCAGAACTTTATTACCAACAAGACTTGAGAAACACTATCAAAAATTCAAGAAGTATTTTGAAATGCAGAGAAACTTGAACCTAATATATAGGTAATCAATTAAAATTAGGATCTCATGATTTGCAGATCTTGCAGAAAACATAAATCACTGGGCATTTTAAGCATGCCTAAAATAAAACCTCACAACTAAAGACAGAACTGAAAAGATACAAATCCTCTCTCTCTCCAAAAGAGGAATCTCACAGTAACAAAGGAAAATAGAACACTAGATGTTATAGTTTAGAAAAATTAGAACCATATCGTTTGTTCAAGTAGAATTAACAAGTTCATGTGCTCAACTAACCACAGAGAGGTCAGAGGTTCCTGTCTCCCTAGAGGTGACTCTGAAGAAAGTCCTGGAAATCTAGTTCTGAATACATGGAGCACTACTCTACGCTCAGACACATAGGGCCAGTCCCCAGGAGTAGAAGTCACCCTGACAACAACTGCTATTGTTGTTTTTTTTTTTAAGTTTGTATTCCAAATCTCCAACTTGGAATACCCAAAGCAGGCTTCCTTGGACCTCACTCATCACTCATGCATGCACAGCTGCTAAACAAATTACTGTCCTTGCTGTCCACTCATGCCTTCTTTCACAGTTAACTAAATGTTCCACTGGGCACATAACCAGTCACACTAAACACTACATTTCCTGGGAAAGCTTGCAATCATAGGTGTGACCATGTAACCCCGTTCCAGCCAGTGGGATGTGTGCAGAGTCGTGCGACGCAGCTCCTGGAACCCTCCCTTCCCCTAACCACCCTCTCTCCTCCTTCCTGCTGCTTGGGCCATGGATGATGGCTGGGCGACCTTGAACCACAAGAACAAGAGTCATTTGGAAGCTGGAGGTACGTATCAATGGAGCTCCTATGCCAGCCCTGGACTCCTTACCTCTAGACCTCCTTAGAAAAAAGAGAAATGAACATCATATCACTCAAGCCAGTGTCACAACCAATTGTGTCAAGCTGACCCCACATAGGTCAGATATAACTATGTTCCATCGTTTTCACTAAGAGATTATTCAGCAGTAGATTGCTCTTTCTTCTGAGGCCCCTCTGGGTGGGCTCACATCTCCAACCTTTCAATGAGCAGCTGAGAGCATTAACCATGTGCCCCACCCACCATGGCCTTGTTCCTACTGTATTTTTGTTAGCTCATCTGTAACTGATATACTAATATGCTGTATCATTCGAGGTCTTCCCTTCCTTGACCACTTCTTCATTAACCGGAATCGTTGGCTTATGTTCAGTGATTTCCCCCCTTCCCTCAAGTCCTCTTCTTCTCTCACTCCTGTCCAGTTAAGGCCCATCACCAAATCATTGTCACCACCCACTGCGCATCCTTCCTACCACCAATGCATGAGGTAGTATGGAAAATACTAAGGATAAAGTTCTTTACAACTCCTTGAGGCCAGCGGACGTGACTCTTCTCCTTTGCATTCCCATTGCCCAGAAGTGCCTAGCACACAGTAGGGCCATAGTCTGTTTATTAAAAAATTAAACTTCAACCAGATAGGCTCAGTAAGACTTATTCATCTCAAGTTCACACCTCATCACATTTTATGCGACAGGAAATACTCTAGGTGTTCTAGACAACGATCACCAAAGTCAACTTCCTCAAGGAATTCGCATCTGAGTGGAAAGAAACATGAATAAACAGACAAGAAATTCAAGCAGGCATATGTGCTATGAATAGTGCTATGAATAAAAAATGAAGGTCATGAGATGGAGGGATGGTATATAAGATATTTTACAGATTTCAACATTTTTAAATGGTCAGAAATGGCCATACCTGAAGGTGGCATTTCAAGGCTGAAACCTAACCTGAATGGTGAGAAGAAGCCAGCCAAGTAAAGATCACTAGAAAGAGTTCCAAAGCAAAGGGGGGGGG
>NW_006408573.1:380184-394833 GCF_000296735.1 Chrysochloris asiatica
GGGGAGTGATAATAGAGAAGGAGGCAAGGGGTAGATTTTGCCTACCCATTCACATTCTCAATCTCCCATTCTGTTTGCTTCTCCCTCCCATGGCTCTCCACCCTTCTAATTCTTCCTTCTCCTATCACTTAATCTTCCACTGAAATATGTATCGGACTCTTCTGTCATCTTCTCTTGCTGCTCAACTCAACAAAGATACTGCCCAGCCTTCATTTCAACATGAACTCCTCTCTGTCTACAGCCTTCATTTCAACATCAACTGACCAACTCTTGCTTCTTTCTCCCTGTAATGTTTGTTGCATTCTCCGGATATCTTGAAAATATCTTCTTCCTCCCCCACCTTCAAATTGTCATCCTCCACCTACTTACCTACCTACCTATATACACACAGCTGTACACACACATACGCAAACACATTCACACACATACGTGTGCAAACACACATACCAACACTTTATAGTATTTGCTACATGAAATCTTGTATCTTTCACCAGACATTCTAACACCTCTAATTTGGTCTCATTCAATCCCAACTCCCATATCCTATAAAACTTCTACAAAGACACAAGCTCATCTCCATAGATTGTTTCATGGGAACACCAAGTGGCATAGGACTCTAATAGGAAGCCCTGCCTAGAATTCTCTCGTCTCTAAAATCTGACTTCTCCTACTTATCCTATTCCAAGCCTGACTCCTGTCTAACGTCATCTCTCAGTGAGCTCCCTCTTATGATCTCCTAGGTCTACCTACACCAATCACTGGCCTTTTACCTATAAACATCACTCTTACATGCAAATAATTATGCAAATACATACACACATTTCACAGCAGAACATACACAGATACACACCTGTCCCTGCAATAAACTATAGGCTTCCTGACGTGAGGGCAGAACATATCTACCTATCTCAGCTCCTAACAAGAAGGGCATTCCTAACAAGTCAAGTGCTTACTAAGAACAATGATGTTAGTCTATCTCTGTGCTGGATACGCACAGGAAAATTCTGGCTTTCACAGAGAATCTAAAAGCGTAGACAATTCAAGTCCTCAGCAATCTTCAAAGTCATCAAGCTTCACTTCATTTAAAAATATAAATAGGCTTTCTCCTCCCCCATATCCACTTTCCCTGTGGTGACTTCCACATTAGTACTTTGCTTTCCGTTTGAGAAACCATTGCTCCCACTCCTGGGCCACGTGGTTGCCATGGGGATAACGCATTTCCCCCACCAGAGATAGGTATGGGCCTTGGAGCCAGGCATGAGATCAAAGTCTGCCCAATGAAACTTGGCCCAGCAACCTTGTCTAACAAGTGGGAAAGAGCCGGGGTCCCTCTTTGGGAGGTGGTGCTATGAGAATGTGGCTTGGAGCTACTGCTGGGCATTTTACCATCACTTAGTGTAACCCGAATGAGGAAGAAGCAAGCCAATGAAAGAAGAGCTAGTGGAAGAAGGTCTTGATGATATCCTTTGAGATTCTGGATACAGCTATGCCTGAAACAAAATTTAGCCTGGACTTTCTGTTTGAATTGAAGTCAGTTTGAACACTTTTCCCACTTGCATCCAAGAGAATTTTCCTAATATTACAGTTTTAACCAGTTCTCCAGTAAATCCTTTTATTTGATTTTTTTTTTTTTTTAGCAAGCCAAAAAAATAGTTTCTCATTGAAGAGGGAAGCATAAGAGAGCAGTGAAATACATCTAAGTATTTAAGTGCTAGTATTTCTAGGTTTAACTAATCCTTTTTAAGAAAATTAACTACCAACCAATCATATAGATTTCTTAAAAATTTTCTAGTTAGGTCAGCAGTTTGGACTTTTGCTTCCCATACATAGGAGATTCTTTTGAAAGAACATAGAACTTCTATTCCTTTACAGCGGTGGTGTTGGTTTTGTGCCGTGGAGTCGTCGGTTCCAACTCATAGCGACCCTGTAAAGGGTTTCCGAGGCTATAAATCTTTATGGGAGCAGAAAGCCTCATCTTTCTCCCACGGAACAGCTGGTAGTTTCGAACTGCTGACCCTGATGTTAGCAGCCCGATTCGTAACCTCCACTATGAGCCATGGAGTCGGTTCCGACTCGTAGTGACCCTGTACAGGGTTTCTGAGGCTGTACATCTTTACAGGAGCGGAACCCTCATCTTGTACATCAAAATCCCTTGTTCATTATACGTTAACTATAGAAATCACCTGGAAAATAAAATATCACAATATGGCCCAGTTACTTGTACTACATCCATTGAAAATACAGTTTAAAAAAAACTCATCATTTTTAATATTCTTCGGTACAACTTTGAGAAGCCTTGGTGGTATAGTGGCTAAGCACTCAACTGCTAACCAAAATGTCTGAAGTTCAAATCCCCCAGCCATTCCATGAGGGAAAACATGAGGCAGTTTGTTTCTGTGTAGATTATAGCCTTGAAAAGCCCAAGGAGACAGGGAGCTATCCTGTCCTGAGGGGTCGCTGGTTGTTGGAAGCAAAATCCAATGGCAGCAGGGTTTTTGGGTTTGGTTTACAATTCAACCCATGTAGGAAAGGCCATTCTAAAATTGGGAAGAAGGGCCTAGAACTTAAAATCTACTTCCCCATTGAGGCTATAGTCTTCAAATTTGGCTTTGGAGTAAAATTAAACACTTCTTGACATTCATCATTTTTGCCTAAGCTTAAGGATAACCAAAATGCTCAAACTATTCTCTTAAAGAAAGCTAATTAAGGTAAGGCTAAAGATAGAATTCATGTCAAACATGAAAACCTAGTTTCCAATGGTTGGTATGCTTCACAGAAGCCTGGACCATATTTAACAGAAACTGGCTCCCTGCAAAACAGATTAAGGATACAATCCTAGGAAACAAAGAAAACAAAATCATCTACTTACTACAAAGGAAGGAGATAAAACCTGTCAGAAGTTCATGCCAACCTTGATTAAATGCCTCTGTGCCTTATATTTTAAGCAGGGCTTTTTCAATAGACTTGAATCCACCCCTCAAAATGCAAAGGGACTTCAAAAAGTTCATGGAAAACTCCCATTATTGTTTAATTCCATTTTTCCCTGAACTCCAGTGCCTCCTCATATGTACACCTGAGTTTACAGGCATAGCAAAAATCTTGTCCTTTCTTAATAACTACACTAGAAATCGGGCTGCGAACCTAAAGGTCAGCGGTTCGAAACTACCAGCCGCTCCGCGGGAGAAAGATGAGGCTTTCTACTCCCGTAAGGATTTACACCCTCGGAAACCCTGTACAGGGTCGCTATGGGTCGGAACCGACTCGACGGCACTTAACAACAACAACAACACTAGAAAAAGATTCTACAAGATACTCACGACATCATTAGTGTATGATAAACTTCCATTAGAAATTATACTTCTAACATTAAAAAAAAATTTAATTAATAAATTGCTGCCATAATTTTAGACATGGTTCTAAATTTGTATTCTAAGGTTTTCATCATTAATAGCAAGTTTTGGTTTTATTTTTTCCAGTATCTATGTGAGTGTACGCACACGTACATATGGAGTCCTGGTGTGGCACTTTGGGATAACCACAAGGTTGGCGTTAAGTGCCATCAAGCCAGTTCTGACTCACAATGATTCTGTACAGGATTCCCAAGGAGCTGTCAGTGGGTTTGAACTGCTAACTTTGTGGTTAGCAGTCCAGTGTATGTATGTATATTAATTGATTTTGATCAACTGATTATGTGTTGTGGAGTTAAGTTCCAACTCATAGTGACCCTGTACAGGGTTTCCAAGGCTGTAAATCTTTATGGAAGCAGAAAGCCTCATCTTTCTCCTGCAGAACAGCTGGTAGTTTTAAATTGTTGACCTTGAGGTTAGCAACCTGAGTCTTAACCACTATGATACCAGAGCTTGTATATATGTTAAGTGCCTTCAACCCATAGTGACTTTGTATAGGGTTTCCAAAGAGCAAGTGGCAAGCTTGAACTGCTGATGTTGCAGTTCAAACCAATTTTGCAGTCCAGTACATTAACAACACCACACCAGGACATATATACATATATACACACACACACACATATATGGGAGCGTAGTGGTTACGAATCAGGCTGTGAACCACAAGACCAGCAGTTCGAAACTACCAGCTACTCCACGGCAGAAAGATAAGGCTTTCTGCTCCCGTAAAGATTTACAGCCTCGGAAACCCTGTTCAGGGTCGCTATGGGTTGAAACCGACTCGACGGCACTTAACAACAACAACAACAAACACACACACACACATATATATATTCATTGTTGTTGTTAAGTGCCCTCGAGTCGGTTCCAATACATGCAACCCTGCATAGGGTTTCTGAGGAGCAGCTGGTGAGCTTGAACCGCCAACGTTCAGGTTCAAATTGACTTTGCAGTCCAGTGCATTAACCCAAAGCACCACACCAGGATATATGTATGTGTGTGCGTGTGCGTGTGTGTGTGTGTGTGTGTATGTATTGTTGTTAAGTACCGTGGAATCGGCTTTGACTCATAGCGACCCTACACAGGGTTTCCATGGCTGTAAATCTTTACGGGAGCAGAAAGCCTTATCTTTCTCCCGCTGAACCACTAGTAATTTCGAACTGCCGACCTTGAGATTAGTAGCCCGATTCATAACCACTACGCTACCAGAGCTCCTTGTATGTATGTATAGGTATATATAATATATAAAGTACATAGGGAACACTTTCCTCATGTGGTTGAATTTCTGGGTGAGCTTGAAAGATGAGTCTCATGGAACATTTCAGTCAACTGATATAGTTCATAATGTTCTATAGCTTAAGTTATAAAGCAGTGTTGTGGGTCTTAAAAGCCTTTGAATGGTCATTTATGATACAACTACTGGTCTCTACTTGTCCAGGGCAAACAAGAAAGTAAACCAAAGACTCAGACAGTTGAAGCTCACCAGCCGCTCCTCAGAAACCTTTTACAGGGTCACTATGGGTTGGAACTGACTCAACGGCACTTAACAATAACCACTACCACCTGTCTTAATAAGGATCACAACTGATGGACATGATAGAAGTAAAATGTCAAAAAAAAAGAACCTCAAAAATCCATAAAATAAAAAGACAGATTTAACAGACTGGTTGAGGCTACAAACTCCCCAAGACTACTGTCCTGTGACAGTCTTCAAATCTAGAATGAAAATAATACTAGAAGTCATCTAGCAACTAAACAGTATACTGGCTCAAAAAATAATGAGTATTACGCATAAGTACTTCGCTCCTTTTCAACAAATCACCTATAAATACAAACAGTAAAACAGTAAACAATTACGGTAAAACAAAAATGAGAATGTAAAGGTAAAGGGAAACTAAATTAATGGAAACAGAACAACCAGAATGCAAATAATGAAAAAGTTCCCCATTCTGATGAATGTCACTAAACAACTTCTGTAGAAATTGCTAAATGGGAATCTAAACTGTTGTGTGAACTTTCACCCAAAACACAATTTTTTTTTTTAAATTTTCCAAATAATCATTAAACTAGAAGGACTATATGATAGTGCATGGAGTTTTGGTGTGGTGCCGCGAGTTAATGCACTGGACTGCCAGGTCAGTTTGAACTGCAAGGTAAGTCGATATGAGTCGGGACTGATTTGACAGCATTTAACAACAACATTCGAGTGCATATACGCTCTTTCCTAATTTACAGCATTGTTCAAATAGTACAGTAGGAGTCTCAAATTTTATTTTTTAAGAAATAATCACTTCTTAAATTATTTCTTCACTAACTATAAATTTCACTAGCAAATATGAACCAACCCTACAGACCGAGACTACCTCCTTGCATCTCCTGTCTTCAGACTGCGGAAGGAGTCCATTGTGCTATAGAACACACGATTTGCATTTCAGCCTCAACTTCCTTTCAGTTCCAGCGTGCTGCTGCTGCATCAGTGGAATGATTCAGTGGAAATAATATCCCTAAATATCAAAAATCAATTGGAAAAAAAAAAAATCAATTGGATCTTTTCTTCAAAAGCAACTTCTGTTCTGGCCCCTCTACACCTGTGCATCATTCTTCCAGATCCCAAGTTCAAGCACCCTGACTCACCCAGAGGTATTCCTCTCCTCTCCATAGATTCCATATTTCTGTCACCCAGGTTCAAATTCTTCTCACATTATATCTCAACTATGTAACAGCATCCTACCTGGGCTCGTCTTCTTTACTCAAATACTATGCTAATCTAGTCAAATGATTAGATCCATCTTCACAAAGTACAACTCCAATCAAATCAAAGTTGGCATATTTAAAATTCTTCAAATGCATTCAGTAGCAGACACTATAGGTTGGCTGATATTTTCCCAACAGTCTTCTTCCTTGCTAACAGAATATCAATTGGACTCACTTTATAATGTGCCCAGCAGCCCCAGAGGATGAAATGTAACTGATAAGTCAATCAGGAGGATTTCCTTCTTTTTCACCAATGATTAGCCTAGAATGGCCATGTAATCCATTTCTGACCAATAAGATAAAAGGGAGAGTTCAGCGGGACTGTTTTTAAGAACCAGGCGGGTACAGCTCACACTGGATGACACTGTGACACCAAACTGACAGTCCATAAGATTGTTGCGCAGTGTTTCAGAGGAAATTTATATTTTATACAAATATCACTATACTTAATATAACCACAATGTATGAGTATGCCTACTAAGGTGAAACTCTATGTCCATTTACTATTTGAACCAATGAGGCACTGCGGGTTATTGCACTAGGCTGCAAAGTCAGTTTGAACAACAAGGTCAGTGGTTCTAGCTCACCAGCCACGCCTCGGAAACCCTATACAGGGTTATTATGTGTCGAAACCAACTCCATGGCACATAACAACAACATGCTACTGTCAGAGCCACCATTATTATGCAAATACAGTAACACTTCGAATATCAACACTATTATCCAAATACAGTAGGTGGTTTCATATGCACATTCTACTAGCATGTGCTGTTCATTTTTTTCGTTATTGACAGTGTTTTATATTGCCCAATTTTGCCAAATGTTCTGGTTTTTCAGCTGTAAAACTGTGGTAATAGTATTTCTCAACCTACTTCAGTAAACTTTTTGAGAGTTAAATAATAAACGGAAAGGTGAAAAATCAAAAAAGGCTTCTGCTCAGTTACTAATAATGTAATAATGTAATTCAATGCAGAAAGAAATATTACATTTAGTGCTATAGGATAAGGACTGGACCTCAATGTCGGTTTGAACCACAAAGTCGGCAGTTTAAACTCACCAGCCACTCCTTGGAAATCCTATACAGGATCACTATGAGTGGTACTTAAGTATCAACAGCAGATGGATAAGAAACATTACCAAGGAGCTCTGGTAGCATAGTGGTTACGAATCGGGCTGTGAACCGCAAAGTCAGCAGTTTGAAACTACCAGCGGTTCCGCGGTAGAAAGATGAGGCATTCTGCTCCCGTAATGATTTACAGCCTCGGAAACCCTGTGCAAGGTCGCTATGAGTCGGAACCGACTCCACGGCACTTCACAACAACAACAACAACAACAAGGATTCTGTATGGTCTGGTATGGTCCCTAGGGGGGCAGTGACCCCATGAGTTACCGAATGGGCAACACCAACCCTAGAGACACCCCTGAATACCACCATTACTGTGCTTTCTGTTTTGCATGCTATATGTGAGGATGGAATTTCCAGTGCTACAGCAGCCACCTTGTTACCATGAGGAGACAGTAGAAGAAACAGAAAATCAGAGGGCCCTTGAAGGCATCATTAAAAGATCCAAAATAGCTGAGACTGCCTACTTAAAGATTCCTTTGTAAGAAAACAAAGGTCCTTGTGATTTATGCCACAGTTTGGTGAGATTGCTACTTGCAGCCCAATGCATTCTTATACTAAAGTAAATCCTTATTCTAAAACCACTCTAGGCCACAGTACTCAGCGTGCTCTGCAGATCCTCAGCGTTCTATCCCTGGAGGTCCCACCTTGGATCTACCAATCAGAAGCTCTAGAGGTCCAGAAGTCTTTGACAATCATCTCTAGGTTTGAGCATCACAAATTATGTCTTTTCACGTCATCTACTTCCCTCCATAAGGCGCTCTGGAAGCGTAGTGGTTACGAGTCGGGCTGCTAACCTCAAGGACAGCAGTTCGAAACTACTGCCAGCCATTTGCGGGAGAAAAATTAGGCTTTCTGCTCTCATAAATATTTACAGCCTCGGAAACCCTATATAGGGTCACATGAGTCGGAACCGACTCCATGACACATTACCACCACCATCACTTCCCTCCATACACAGGAAGTTCAAAAGTTTGTGGAAAAATGGAATGAGAAGATCATTCTTCCACAAACTTTGTGAAGCCCCCCTCATACAATGAGTTACACTTGGTCTACATGCCTCTAGTAAAAGCAACATCATTTCACCCAATCTAAGTATTATCCATTGCTTGTCTAATGTCATCACTTAGAGAGACTGCTCATACCTTCTTACTCATATTTTCAAACTCAGATGCTTCCTGAGAGCAGAGGGGAATAGAGTGCTGAGTGTGACAACCAGATGATAGAAACACAATGAACTATGGGACACACCACTACATGCCATGTGAAGGGCAAACAGAAGATACCATGCAACAATCCAGGTCTTGTTGTTGTTAAGTGTTGTCGAGTCGGTTCTGACTCATAGGGTTTCCGAGGCGCAATGGATGGATTTGAACCAATGGCCTTGTGGTTAGCAGTCCAATGCTTATCCTACAGTGCCACACCAGATTCCATAGATTAGTTTACCCAATTCTATTTCTAACCCTAGTTGCAAACTGGAATTGGCTAATGAACTTTTAGAAATCTCTAATGCCTGAGTCCCATCCCCAAAGATTCATACTGAGCCATTCAGGGACAAGGCCACAGCATGAGTATCTTTTACAAATCCTCCATCCATTACCAGGTTTTCTAATGTACAGAGGGATGAGAACCCACTGTTCTAGAACCACTTAGAGAAACATTCTAAAACCGACAATCTTTCCAGTGATAACATCTTGTTAACTGGATTTTCCTTCTATTGCCAAGACTCGAACAAAGACAATCATTATCAAAACAAAGGGTCTGATTATCCAGAACCAAGTTGGCAAACATATTTTAGGTCTTGTGGGCCATATGCTCTTTGTCACAACTATTCAATTCTGTAGGTAAAATACAGGTAAGAGCTGTCGTAAACAATACGTTGAAAAATACATGGCTGGGCTCTAATAAAACTCTATTTATGGACCCTAAATTTTTAATTTCATAAAATTTTTAGACAAAATTATACTATTTTAATTTTTCTCAACCATTTAATGGTAAATACATTCTTAGTGAGCAGCCCATATAAGAACAAGCAGTGGGTCAAATGCTGTCTATAGGCTGCATTTTCTTGAAGCGAAACACGGAGCCTTATTAGCATAGTGGGTTAATCACTGGGCTGCTACTGCAGAAGAAAGACAAGGCTACTTGTTCCCAGCAAAGATTTAGAGTCTTGGAAACCCCATAGAGCAATTCTACTCTGGGTGGCTATGAATTGGAACCAATTCAACAATACTGGGTAATCTAGAACCATCTCCACTGACTGACTTGGAATATAAAACAAATGACAGAATCCCAATTATCAGATTGTTGTTGTTGTTAAGTGCCATAGGCTTGGTTCCGACTCATAGCGATCCTGGGTTTCCAAGAAGCAGCTGGTGGGTTTGAACCACCAACCTTGTGGTTCACAGTCTAGGGCTGATCCTACAGCGCCATACCAGGAGTCTCAACGATCAGATTAGAGGTGTATTTAAAATAGTTGGGCTCTCCACTTTCTCCACTCAGTCAACTAAACTATCCATGCATGAATCAAACTGTCCATAAAAACCATAAATGAGCATAAGCCATAAAAGAACTATTCAAAGACTATTTTTAGATCCTCATCTGCATATGAATTTGTCTAAGACAAAAGCTGCCAAACAGGAGTGCACAAGCCTGTTTGGGGAGGTCCCAATCTGCATAAGCACTGGACTATAAGGTCAGTTTAAACCACAAGAACGGTGGTTCAAGCCCACCAGCTGCTCCTCAGAAACCCTGTACAGGGTCGCTATGAGTTGGAACTGACTCGACAGCACTTAACAACAACACCAAGTCTACTGATATCTTAATTTGCTGCCAACATTTAAAATTTAGGGTATTTCCCATAAAAATCTTTACAAAATGATTACAATATGTGAAGATACTGGTCTCCAATGATGGCATGGCAACCTAAAAGGGTAAACAAAGCCACCCCTTTAAGTGGGGCATGTTCTTCAGTTGACCATAAACTACTTTTATATAAGTTGACTAACTATCCCTATGGACGTTTGAGTTCATGATTCTAGATCTTTATAAAAACCTTATTTCTCCTTCACAAAGTGGCATCAATATCTTGTTTGAAGACTTGACATGGAAGAAGATGGAAATCTCTCAATCTGTTCAGAAAATTCAGCACCGCAATGCTCCACGCCCTAGAAATGAAAGCATTAGCTCTCTTGCTAGAAGAGTTTCAATCAAATCTCTTCCTTAAACTGTTCTCAATTTGAACCACAGTCTGAAATAGACAAATGACAAATTGATTCAGTTCCTTTTACCATTCAAGCTAGTGAAGGTAGAGTCCCAATGAGGTAGAGTAAATGCAAAAATACCAAAATGTCTTAATTAAGCAGAGTGACCAAAAACACACAAAGCAAGGTCTGTGTGGCTAAAACGTAATAATCAAAATATAAGACTAATCTATTGACTAAGGGCAATTAGTTAATAGTCATATTTTTAAGGGGGAGGGAAGACATCTAAGAATATACAGAAAAAGCTAGTAACCAGTAAGGAGAGTCTAGTACAAGTTCATAATTAACTTACTGTGTGATTTCATTCCATGTTAAACACAATCATTTCACTTTGGGGTAGCAGACTTCTGAAAACTACATGCTAACCCGTATGTTTGCATATTATTTTCTTACGGGTGAAAAGACAGACTGAAACCAGGGAAAGAAAAATTCCAGCTATATTGCTGGTGGTTCATCAATTCACTTGAGGAATATACAGCGCTTACTTTTTAATCTATAGGTTTTAGTTTAATTTGATAGCCGCGTCAGTAAAAAAAACTGTTTAAACAGATTTTCCACTTGAAATTAAAATGGAAATTAGCCCTTAGAAAATAGAGATGGCTTCAAGTTTATACATCAGTGCCTGGTTCATGAATTATTAACTGATTTTAATGATCTTGACTATATTTTATTTGAAGTTATTCTACTACTTGCAATGACTTTTGAACCCTCAAAACTCTTTCATCCCTTCTCCATAGACAAGAGTACACTTTCATGGTGCTGACATTTAAAAAGGACCCATATTCTCACAGATTGTAAAGATAATACACTTGCATATAATTTATACAAAGGACTCTGGTCATTTGTTAAAGAGAGAAATGAATGAAGTCCTATTATTCACGGTTTGTAAATAAATTTAAAGATAAGCGCTAACTCTTGACTTGCTAAGCCCAGGATTCTGGGTTTCTTCTAAGGTCTCCCAGATGGCCATTAAAACAAGAAAGTGCAAAAACATACTTTCTCCTGAAAACCTTATTTCTCAACAAGAAAGATAACATATCAAGAAAAGTCTTGGAGAGATTAAAAAATTCCAGGCATTTTCATATAAAATAAATGCACGCCTTTGTATGCTAGCATTTATGTTTTCAATATAAACCTTTAATGAATAGTACCACTTCACACACAAGTTAGCTGTGAGAAACAAAATGCTATAAACTTTTAATTAGCACGTGCTGTTTTATACTCATAAAGTTAATACTTCCTCTTGTACTGCAGTCTCTCTATAAAGAAAAATCGGAGGAAATAAAATTGGGTTTTTTTGCTCCTGAAATTAGGACTAGCAAAATATATTATTGTGGCTAAGTTTAAAGTGTTTTTTACTGCGTTAAGAAACAGATACAAACATTCCTTAAAATAAGCACCACTTGGATTGCTACCAATATGAAGCACTGTATCTTTCATAAACTGGTTCCACACAGCATTTAGGACCACCAGATTGCTGAATTACTAAGAAAGCAAGTTATCTCAGGCAAATAGTTGCATTAAGAGAATCTGACAGCAAACCAACTGGCATGCTCACTCCTGAAGTTGACCAACATTTCAATAAATAAGCTGTTTTCAAGCCTTATATACTCTCTCTGAAATAAATGTTCTGAGTTTAAATGGACTCAAAATAGCCTTTCTCAAAAAATAAAGAGCTGATGCACAAAACACCCACAATTTCCTCTGGTCCCTTGAAGTCCCCCTGGGATCCTAGTGAACAGAGATTTGCCACGCTTTGCAGTGACTGGATTAGCACAATAGCTTTCTATTTTGGTGTTATTCGAGTGTTGCTGATCTTAAATCAGAGAAAGAAGTAGTTACATTAGGCAAGGTAATGGTTTCCAAAAATAAGAGCATGCCCAGATAGACAAGGCTTGCATATACACAAACCAAGTTGTAAGGAGATAAATAACACCCCGCTGGAACAATTAGGTGGATTCTCAGAAACACTACGTACTTAATTAGGCTGCCTAAGTCCCTGACTGAGCATACATGGGGAACTTTTTAAAACATTTAATAACCTGAGCAAATCCAAAATCAGAGGACACAAACTCAACCTTAACTCTGGCTACAGGGGATACGCCTTTCTTTGCTTGTTTCTCTTTATATGCTTAACAAATCACGCTTAGCCACTGCGACCACCAAAGAGTTAGAACACACTAAGTAAAGTCCCTCTGTTCCATAGCTGTTAGGAGGTCTCTTCAGTGCCAGACGCGGTGCTGGTGAAAGCTACACGGGGCTGAGCGCTGAAAGACCCGAATGGTCTTTTACAAACTTCAGCACCGGAGTTGGGAATGGAGTATAAACAAATAGACGGGAACAGGGCACAGCAAAGTGTTCCTCACTCAAGATACAATTCCTCCTCTTCCTGTTATTTATTCATTAGTTTTCTATAGCACCTTTCTTTCAGCTGGCGCCTTTATTTCCTCCTCTGTTATCCAAGCAATCATAAACAAACTACGATGTAAAAGGGGGGAAGAGGGAAAGAGGGAGGAGCAGCGAGAAAAGGAAAGAAAACCACATTCAAAAGGCACAGAGACCATCCAGAGCCCAGCTCTTTCTCTGAATTTCACCCTGGGGTGATGCTTTCCCCAAAGTTAGTTCCAGGTGCTTTTTGAAGGATTAAGGATACAGAACATGGGCCTAGCCCAAGGCTTAAGGTCCTACCAAACTCACAGCTCTGATTTGCCAGCTGGCCTGCTAGAATCCACCTTAGAACACCTGAAACTATTTACTGCTCCTCGAAGTTGAAGGAGATGATGGAGGTGGGGTGACCCTCGGGCGTGAGGTGGGGTGACCTTCGGGACTGGTGTGGGGGTCTTCAACACCAAAGTTCTCGAAATGCAAAACTTAACACATACACACACACACACCAAGCAAAAAAAAAAAAAAAAGAGGGGAACTGCTAGCGCTAACCTGGAAGAACTGGGCACCTCCATACCGTGGTACAAAGGGCCCAAGCCAGGGAGCAGCAAAGGCCACCTGCGGGGGTCCCACGGCTTCGTCCCTTCCTGGTCCAGGGGACGCTCAGAAGTTTGTTCCCTTCCTTCCCTAAGCAATCCCAGGGTTCAGCTCTAGGGTGGGTACGTGAGGTAGGATAGCCTGGGAGGGGGTGAGGTCATCTGACCGCGAGATCGGGGGCCCAAGTGTCGTCCCCTCCCCCCCACCTTGGGGGGCTGAACTCTTGTTTATTAATAACAACAAAGAATACCATGCGAATCCCCTCTTTCAGTCCTCGGGTGGTTCTTCACTTGTTTGGTGCAACAAAGGGGGGTTGGGGGTAAGAGGAGTGCTGGAGGGGCAGAGGGGAGCGCCAGCAGAAGGACCGAAAGGAAGTGGTGAGAAAATGGGTAGAAAGGAAAGAGGGGGAGAGTTGGACAGAGATGAGGGCGCAAAGGGAAAGGCGTGGAGAGAAAGGCAAGAAGGGAAAGAAAGTGCAGTACGAGGTGAGCTGGAGCGTGGGGCGCGCCAGGATGGGGAGGGGCTACCCTCCCGACGCCCCCCGGCCCAGCCCGGTCACCTTGCTGTAGCCGTAGTACCCCAGGCACTGCGCGAAGTCCAGGCCGGCGGGGTCCCCGGCCGCCGCCGGGTAGAACCTCACATCCATGCCGGAGTCGGAGCCGGGCCCGGGGCCGGGGGCCGGGACTAGAGCTCGCCGGGACCGGTGTCCGCCTCCTCGCAGTCTCTAGATCCACCGTCGGGGGCACCCGGTCGGGGGCGCCAGGGGACTCTGCGCGGGACTCGGGGCTGGAGGGGCGCCGCGACTGAAGCCGAGGAGCCAAGAGCCGCTGCCGCCGCACACAAAGGCGCGGCCACGCGAGCCGCGGGAGAGCGGGAGGCGGCCCGGGGGACGCGCCCCGCCGGGGCACCTAGGCAGCGCTGTGCGCGGGCTGGGAACGCGGGGCGCGCGGGACGCAGCGCGGGGGCCTAGGGCGGCGTGGCGAGTTCAGGTGCGCTGGGCGAGGCTGGGACGACGGCGGCGGCAACGGCGGCTGGCCCCGCTCCTCCTCCTCCTCCCCGGGCGGACTGAGAAGAGAAGCCGCGGAGACAAGGGGCCCGGCCCCTCCCCTCTTTCTCCCCCTCC
>NW_006408573.1:395014-402486 GCF_000296735.1 Chrysochloris asiatica
CTGCCCCGCGCGGCCCCTCTCGGCTCACCCCGCGCGGCGCTCAGCCCTCGCCTTCCCCATCACCCGCGTAGCGGCCTCCCCCTCTCCTGGCCCCTCTTCTTCCCACCTCACCCCCTTCCCTCTCCGGTCCTCTTTGTCCCCGCTGCTTCGGAGCGCTTCTCACTCCCCTCCTTTCCTCGGCCGGCCCCTCGGCTGCCGCCAGCTCAGTGCCCAGTGTGGCCCTCCCTCTGGCTTTCCGGCTACCGCTGTCCTCGGCACCCAGCTCCACCACCCGCATCCTTCTCGCTCCTCTTTCCATCGTTTTCCCCTCCTGCACCCCATTACTTCCCCGTGAGTGCCAGAGCCCTGGTCCTTGTAGCCTACCCCGCCTTGCCCCCCCCATCCCCCCATGTCCCTTGCTTGAAGGCACCTAACTCGGCAGCTAACCTGCACGCGTGTCTCCCCGTAGCCGGGGCCCCGGGACCGCATGTACACCTGTGCTTTCCAGAAGGGGTGGTGGGGCCTGACCTTTCACAGGTAGGCAGACTTGAAGCTTCCCTGGTTAAGCCTTGGGTCGGTTCTCTTCGTATTTTCTGTGCTCTTGTTTTTATTCAGAAGGCATTTGAGTAACTGATCTAGGGGGATCACTCACTGTTCTCGGAGAGAAAATGTCCCCATTTTCCTAAAAGGTTCTGGGTGATTAACTTCCCCACACTGCGCTCACCCACCCCCACTTGACTTCATTTTTCTGTCTTTAAAGCTACGTCTATTTTCTCTCATCCGCTTATTGCTCTGAGTTCATTTGAGAGTTTGGCCCTAAACTGTGGTGAAGGGAAGGAGCTTTACATTACATGAGAACGTTAGGTAGAGGCTGTGAAACCTGTCCCCTTCCCAAATCTTTAAGAGCAAAGAGTAGATTTACTAATACTCCATCTGCCCCTCATTAAGATATTTGTACCCTGACCACACTTTTGCTGGCCCAGGGCCTGAACTTTTTCAGACAAGCATTACATGGGTTTCTTTGAATTTCTTCTGCTCTCCAAATTAGAAACTTGGGTTTTCTGACACCTGCTTATGAGTCTATCTTTGGGGGGGGGGGGGGAGGGGTGTTCTTTTTTCAATTAGATGAAAGTTTGTGTCATTTGCTCTTCTCTTTGGGGAAACTTGATTGTGTTCAGGACACAGAGAGTGTGGTGTGTGTATTCAGGAAAGGAACAACTACTCACTTTGTCCCTCAGTTGACTCCGAATCCCCTCCCCCCCCTAAAAAAGCTTTGGTCTCCTCTCCAGAGTCTCCATTTAAAGTTGACAACTCAGCGGTACTCCCTAATGGCCCAGCGGGTTGCACAAATTGGCAGTGAGCTGAGATATTATCAGGACAACACCCCATTGAGTAAGTTCTTGCTACTCCCAAGTGGAGGCCCTTTCTCTGGGCCACTGGGCACCTTTCCACCAATCAGAGCTGGAGGTTTCAGTGGCCACCTGTTGTCTTGCAAGAGATCATCCTTTAAGGTTTCCCTATTTCCCTATTAGTATTTAACAATGGCATATAATGCAAGATCTGGCCACAGAAGAGGAGCAGCCTGATGATCTGAGTTACCAAAAAAGACACCCCCCCCCCAAGATTGGGAAGCAAGTTTTCTTTGCACATTCACTCCTCACCTTCTGCAGTGCATCTGTAGCAATTGGAGCTTGATTACAGAGAATGAAGGAAAGTATAATCAAACTTACACAGAGACGAATCGTGAAGTTGTAATCAGACCTCAGCGACCAGGAATACAAATATGCTTCACAGTGGAAACCCTGCTAGCTGCAAGAGCAGGACCTGCAAGTGGGCTGATGTGCTGTGCTATGGGGCTGCTGGGCTTTGGAGCCTAGAAATGAAAATGAGCAAGTGCAGTGAGAGCCCTGGGGGCCAGCCACCTCTAATGTCTACTCTTGTCCATTGTTTTGGAAAAGTCTAAGTTCCCCAACCCATTACATTACAAGTGCCTTTGAGAAGAGAACAGTCATCTCAAGCCAACATTTATTATTATTATTTAGGATTTACTGTTGTTTTGTGCTGTCAGGTGGGTTCCAACTCTTAGTGACCTTGTACAGGGTTTCCAAGAGCAGCTAGTGGATTTGAACTGATGACCTTTTAGGATAAGCCCAGTGTCTAAGTGTACAATTCAGAAACTGGGATAAGGTGTGATGAGTCTGAAAATGTGTAAAGTGAGGGAGTTGTTAGGTGCCTTGAAGTCATTTCTCACTCATAGGAACCACATGTGACAGAATAGAACTGCCCCAGAGGGTTTTCCACGGGGTCCTGGGGTGGCACTGTAGAATAACCACAAGGTTGACTGTTCAAACCCACCAGTCACTCCCTGGAAAGCCTGTACAGGGTAGCTGTGAGTGAGAACTGAGTGATAGCACTGAACACCACCAGCGGTCTTCACATTAGTAGATCTCAGGCCTTTCTTCCAGGGGACTGATGCATGGGTTTTAGCTACCAATGGTTCACTTCACAGCTGAGTGCTACTAGGGCTCCTTAGCATGGGGAAGTAGGAATGAGAAAAAAGATCACTGGGACAGAAAAGGGCACCCTTTGTGATGGCTGCAGGCATCATGTTTTGCCCACAGTCTCCAGTCAGCTGTTTATTGAACACTTACTATGTGACCAGGCTCTGTATTAGGCTCTTAGGACCAAAAAAGAGGATCCCAATATGGCATGCACTGTTGTTGTTACGTGCCATCAAGTCAGTTCCAACCTATAGCTACCCTGTATAGGGTTTCCAAGGAATGGCTGGTGAGCTTGAACCACTGACCTTGTGGTTCAAAACACTTTGCAGTGCAGTGCATTAGCCCACAGCACCATGCCAGCACTCCATAGACATGCGTGGCAGTCCTTGAAAACGACAGTGACTCAGACTCTTCATCCACACAGATACACACACTTCCACAAGCACATGTGCCCGATCCTATCCAGTCCTCTGGAAATTGCTATCACGTCACAGCTGCTGCTATGGAGTAAAGGACTCCGATAAACAAATCCACATGCAAGATAATGAATGTAGCGTAGTGGTTACGAATCGGGCTGCGAACCTTAAGGTCAGCGGTTCGAAACTACCAGCTGCTCCGCGGGAGAAAGATGAGGCTTTCTACTCCCATAAAGATTTACACCCTCGGAAACCCTATACAGGGTCGCTATGGGTCGGAACCGACTCGATGGCACATAACAACAATAACAACTCTCTACCGCTGCACGATAAGCAATGGACCGCAAACTCAGTTTAAACCACAAAATCAACGGTTCAAACTCACCTGCTGCTCCTCGGAAACCCTACACAGGGTCGCTGTGGTTTGGAACTTGCCCCTGGAGAAATATTTATAAAAGGGAAGTAAGGGCAAGTCACTGCTCATGAGAAGGACCCCTGACAAGCTGAGTCCCTGCTGTATCTCAAGAACTTCAGACAGTGCTTGGTATATAACTTACTGGGGTGTTGGTTTTATTGGTTTGCAATAAATAAATGCTCAGAGAAAAGAAAGAAGCTTAGTAGGAAAAGTGGGATAAATGAAAGGAAAGGAGGGAGGGAAAAACATAAAAATAAGGAGGAAAGGAAGGAGACAATTTTTAACAGTGGACTATCAGTCAACACAAAACATGATTAAGAATTTGAGAATGATGTGGCTAGACCTGTTTTGGATGAGAACTAACTACCTAAGTGGAGGGGAAAGACTTTTGCTGTACCCTGATGTTTTACACACTTTATTAGTATATCTGCCGTTTCATTTATAACTGATCTCATTAGATTCTCTATTACAATCAAAATATCATTGAATTTTTAGGCTTTCAGTGGACTTGAAGACCGTCCATTAAAAACTTTAGAATGATGCTTTTAAATTTTTAACGCAATTGTAACTGTCATGCTATTTATCATTTTATAGGTGTTAACTTTTCAGTGTGTCAGCAGTTTGGTTTCTGAAATTCTATAGACAAAGGTTTCCTTTGTACTAGGTTAGCCTGGAATGCAAAGAAACGTCTCCAAGAACATATCTTAAACATGCTTTGAATTTATGTTGAATTGTGCTAACGGTTATTGATTTAGAGAGACAACACAAGAATCTGTTGTTCAGCACTAAATTATAAATTATAGGCATAAGAAAACCCTTCAGGGTTTTTAGATGACTTGGGTCAAAACTGTTAGTCTTAGTAGCTTTATGTTTCTAACTAAATAGTCTGTTACCCAGGAATCCCTAAAAAATACTTTTTTTTTGAAAAATACACAAAGTTTGCCTAGTGGAAAAATTAGTTCGCTTCTATATAGAAATCTTAAAAACTTCACTCCTCTACTTGATCTGGCTTCAAATTAAGCACGAAGGTCCCCACGAGGACTACATTAAACCTGCTGAGTTTGATAACCAAAGATTTTTCTGACAGCCCTGCTTTTTAGGGCTCTCAGAACACTAATTTAACCCTTCTGTGTTCTACTTGCCCAGATGGGATGAAGGTACAATTCAACATTATATACATTTTAATTATCTTGAGTTTTGGTGATGAAAAGCCCTATCCAAATCCTATGATCTGTTTGCAGTATGTAACATTGCCAAATTAACTGCAGCTCTAAATGGAAATTAACAAGGCCAAGCCTACTCAAGTTTCTTTTTATTTATTCCCATAGAAACAGCTAATGTATTATATTACTTATTGGTAAAATTTGATTTGATTTGATATCCGAATTTGTCTTCACGCCATAAAGCATAATATTTTAACTAGCATGGATTGTTAGTATGTTCGTAGCTTATTGTTGTTGTTGTTGTTGCCATCGAGTCAGTACTGACTCCTAGTGACCCTATGCACAACAGAATGAAACACTGCCTGATGCTGGGCCAACCTCACAATTGTGGCTACGTTTGAGCCATTGATGATGCCACTGTGCTAATCCATGTCTCACTGGGGGTCTTCCTCTTTTTCTCTGACCTTCTACCTTACCAAACATGATATCCTTCTCCAATGACTGGTCCCTCCTGACAGTATGGCTGAAGTATGAAAGACGAAGTTTGGCCATCCTGGCCTCCAAGGAACACTTTGGCTGTATTTCTCCCAACACAGATTTATTTGTTGGTTTGGCAGTCCATGGTACTTTCAATTTTCTCCTTCAACACCGTAACTCAAATGCATCAATTCTCCTACAGTCTTACTTATTCATTATCCAACTTTCACATGCATGTGAAGTTATTGAAATACCATGGCTTGCATCAGGGGCACCTTAGTCCTTAAACTGTTATCTTTGCTCTTAAACACTTTAAAGAGGTCTTGTGCAGCAGATTTGCCCAATGCAATACATTGTTTGATTTCCTGACTGCTGCTTCCATAAATACTGATGGTTGATCCAAGCAAAATTAAGTCATTGACAACTTCAATCTTTCCTACATTTATATGGATGTTATTTACTGGCCCAGTGGTAAGGATTTTTGTTTTCTTTACATTGATGTGTAACTTCCTGTGGTCTTTGATTTTTATCAATAAGTATTTTTAAGTCCTCTTGGCTTTTAGCAAGCAAGGTTGTATCATCTGCATACAGCAGGTTGTTAATAAGTTTTCCTCCAATCCTGATGCCACGTTTTTTTCTTCATAGAATCTAGCTTCGACTATTTGTTCAGCATACAGATTGAATAAGTATGGTAAAAGAATATAACCCTGGCACATACCTACCTAATTTTAAACCATTTGTGTTCCCTTGTTCTGTTTGAACAACTGCCTCTTGGTCTATGTACAGGTTTCTCATGAGCACAATTAAGTGTTCCGGAATAGTCATACTTTGTAATGTTGTCTATAGTTATAGTTTGTCATGGTCAACACAATCAAAAGCCTTTCTGTAGTCAATAAAACATAAATTAAACATCTTTCTGATATTCTCTGCTTTCAGCCAAGGTCCATCAGATGTCAGCAATGATATCCCTTGTTCTATGTCCTCTTCTGAAACCGGCTTGAACCTCTGGAAATTCTCAGTCAACATATGGTTGTAGTAATTTCTGTATTACCTTTAGCAAAATTTTACTCACATGGGATAGCAGTGATATTGTCCAATGATTTCCACATTCCGTTCGGTCACCTGTCTTTGGAATGGGCACAAATATGGATCTCTTACAATCATTTGGCCAGGTAGTTGTCTTCCAAATTTTTTGGCATAGATGAGTGATTGTTTCGAGTGCTGTCTCACTTACTTGAAAGATTTCAGTTTTTATTCCATCAATTCCTGGTGACTTGTTCTTTGCCAATGACTTCAATGCACCTTGCACTTCTTCCTTCAGGATCATTGGCTCTTGATCATATGCTACTTCTTAAAATGGTGGAACATCCACCATTTCTTTTTGGTACAATGACTCTGTGTATTCTTTCCTTTTTTGTTTTGTTTTGTATTTTTATTTTTATGTTGTTGTTGGGAATATATACATATACCAGTTACCCAGTTTTGACATATACAGTTCAGTGGCATTGATTACAATCTTCAAATTATGCAACCATTTTCATCTTCCTTTTCCAAAATGTTCCTCCCGTATTAACATAAAATCTCTGCCCCCTAAGTTTTCCATCTTATCTTTCAAGTTACTGTTATTAATGTGATGCTGTATTGCTAGTTCTTTTTTTGTCTTTTGAAACGTTTTATTGTGAATTGTGTGATAGTTTACATGGGAGAACATTAGCTTTACATTCATCCTATCATATATAGTTTCACTGCCATGGTTACAATCCCCTCCATGCATCATCAACCAACCAAATGTTGATGACCCTGCAAGCCTGCCCCCGGTCATCAGCACACAACCCCTCTTCCTTTCTGGGTCTAAAGTCCCCAGCCACTCCATCTCTCCACGTCATCATCTCTGCCTCCATCTCTGACACCACTGTTTCTCTGGGTAGGATCCCACTCTCCGCTCTTCTTTGATGGTTCCAGGGACCTTTGCTCCTGGACTGCAAAGTGAATCACTCCCCTCCTTTGCTACAAAATGTCTACCTTTACATTTCCAACCCTCACAATCAGTCCTGATAACAATTATTCACTATTGTATCAAAAGAGACCTATCCACATCTCCTTTCATCAGCACTGCCCAGACAAATTGGATACTACTCAGTGGAGATTCTACCTTCCTTCACGCCCTCTGCATTTAGGCTCCCTCTTGAAAGCTTGTAAGCCAGTCACTTCTTGCCTTTGTAGCCCTCCCATTTTGGATAGCCAATGTCCAAGTTGCCCATCCCTGAATACTCTGTGTATGGAGGGGGTGGGAATGATCCTTTCTGTAAAGATTTGTTCCCTCTTTTGAGCTACTGCATCCATAGGTATAGGTCAAGTTGATCAAATTGTATCAAATTACTCTTTTTTTCTTCTTTCTTCTTGTAATTGAGCTCTGATCATCTAGTCATTGAAGCCAGGTCAAGTGGGTATTATCTGCAAGTGTGGGTGTTCTTATGCATATGCCCTCTCTTCTTATCAGCTGGATGCTTCACTCTCCACT
>NW_006408573.1:403451-404742 GCF_000296735.1 Chrysochloris asiatica
ATGGAGGGTCGGAGAAAAAGAGGAAGACCCCCAACGAGATGGATTTGCCAGGTGGCATCATTGATGGACTCAAGTGTGGCAGCGGTAGTGAGTAAGGTTGCCCAGGATCGGACATTGTTTCGTTCTGCTGTGCATGGGGTCGCTATGAGTCGGTTCCGACTCGATGGCACCTGACAACAACAACAACAACCAATTATAAGCAGAGATATACTTACAAGCTTTCTATGGTGATATTTCTGACAGTTCCTTTCTCTCCCCCTCAAGTGTCTATTTTATAATGGTATGCCAGGTAAAAAAAGATTCAAAAGACAACCAAGCATCTTAACATTATTTCCCCACTTTTCCCCATTCTAACCATATCTCAATCCCTGTATCCCAGAGCCCTGTTGTTCCAAGGTTGTGCATGCATCATTATTTACCTCTGTCTCACTTAGCCCATGCAAACCTGACTAATTGTTTTTCCAGCCGCATTGTCCTTCCATTTCCCTCCCCCTTCTTGTGTATTGCCCCCCTCACTATCACCCAAACTATCCTGTGTCTATTCTCTATCCTGTGCTCCACCTTCCCCTGCCTCCCCTCACCCCACCCCCACATCCCAGTAACCAGCCAAGAACACCCCTCCTTTTGTATGGGTTCTTTTTCTTTGTCTTTTACAGTAGTGGTCCTATGCAGTATTTCTCCTTTTGTGACTGACTAGCTTCACTCAACATAATGTCCTCAAGGTTCATCTAAGTTATGTGGTGGCTTGCAGCTTCCTTGATATTCTTCAAAGTAGCATAATATTCCATCATGTGTATGTACCACAGTTTGTTTATCCATTCTTCAGTTGATGGGGCACTTAGGCTGTCTCCATTTTTTTTTTGCTGTCGTAAATAGTGCTGCTATGAACATTGGTGTGCATATATCTGCTCGTGTTATGGCTCATATTTCTTGTGGGTAAATACCAAGCAGAGGAATTGCAGGATAATAAGATGTTACTATTTCCAACCTTCTGAGAAGCGCCATATTGCTTTCCAGAGAGGTTAGACCATTTTGCGATCCCACCAGCAATGCAGGAGTGTTCCAGTCTCTCCATATCCCTGCCAACATTTATTGTCCTCTACTTTTTCTATCTTTGCTGTTATTGCTGGTGTGAGATGATATCTCATTGTTGTTTTGATTTGCATCTCTCTAATGACTAGTAATCGTGAACATTTCTTCATATGTTTGTTGGCAGCCTAGAACTCCTCCTTGGTGAAGTGTCTGTTCATGTCTTGTGCCCATTTTTTAATCAGGTTGTCTTTTTCTTGTA
>NW_006408573.1:405807-417119 GCF_000296735.1 Chrysochloris asiatica
TAGTGTTTTGTAGTATTCTTTGTATAAGTCCTTTGTTTCTCTGGTTACATTTATTCCTAGATATTTCATTCTTTGGGTGGCTATTATAAATGGTATTGCTTTCCTAATGTCCTTTTCAGCACTGTCATTTTTGGTATAGAGGAATCCAACTGATTTTTGTACATTGATCTTATATCCTGCCACTTTTCTGAATCTTCCAATGAGGTCTAGTAGCTTTTTTTACTGAGTCTTTGCAGTTTTCTATGTACCTATCCTATCGTCTGCAAATAGAGAGTTTTACTTCCTCTTTGCCATTTGGATGCCTTTAATTTCCCTGTCTTGCCATATAGCTCTTGCCAAGACTTCCAGCACAATATTGAATAGGAATGGTAATAAAGGGCATCCTTGTCTGTTTCCTGTTTGCAGAGGGAAAGCTTTCAGTTTGTTGATATAGTTTTGTTCTGTTCTCGACTCTTCCTTCTGTTGATTTAGTTCTGGGAGGTACTGCCACGTATGTTAATCTCTGGCTGTTGTTTGTTCTTGTTGGTTCTTTGTCCACAGAACTTCCTTTAGGATGTTTTGTAGCACAGGGTTGACTTTGACAAAATCCCTTAGCTTCTGTTTATCCTGGAATGTTTTGATTAGACCATCGTATTTAATTGATAGCTTTGCTGGATAAAGGATTCTTGTTTGGCAGGTTTTTTTTTCTTTCAGGGTTTTACATATGTCTCCCCATTGCCTTCTTGTTTGCATGGTTTCTGCTGAGAGATCCGAGCTTAATCTGACCTGCTTGCCTTTGTATGTAACACTTCTGTTTTCCCTAGCTGCTTTCAGGAGTGTCTCCTTATCTCTGATTTTGGAGAGCTTGATTATGAAATGTCTCGGTGATTTTCTTTTGAGCTCTATCCTTCCTGGTGTTTGTTGAGCTTCTTGAATGTTTATCAGTTCACTTTTCAGGATGTTAGAGAAATTTTCTTCCAGGAGTTCTTCAACTATTTCCTCTGTGGACTTGTGTGATTCTTCTTGTTCTGGAATGCCGATAATTCTTAACTTATTCCTCGTCATGTTGCCCAACATGAATCTTAAACCTTCTTCAGATTTTTTTTTTTTTTTTATCCTTTTTGGTGTTTGTTCTTCTATCTTAGTGGTATTGAGAGATTTGTCTTTCAGCTCACTGGTTCTGCCTTCCATCTCTTCTATTCTACTCCTTTGCCCTTTCAAAGTATTGTCTATTTCTGATATTCTATTATTGATCGTTTTGACCTCTTTCTGTAGGTTTTGAATTGCTTCCAATGCTGTATCTATCTTATTGATTGTTCCTGTAGTGCTTTCCTGACTTCCTCCTTATTTTCTCAACTCCATTGCAAAGTGTTTTGAAACATTTTATAATCACTTTTCTGAATTCCTTCTCAGGCATTTCCAAGGCCTGCCCTCCTTCCAGAATGGAGTCCAGGTCTACCTCTAGGTCATTTATCTCAGACATTTTATCTTGTTTCTGGACATGTGCTGATATGGTCATCTGCTTTTGCTTCTTGGACATGTTTAGTGTTTATCTGTGGCCTTAGTACTTAATTGAGAATGTGTTTTGGTATTTTTTATGCTTTCTGATTGCTTCCAGGTAGATGTGATCAGGATGTGGGCTTCCCTTTTCACTCTTTTTATTGCTTAATTCAGAGTAACTTTCGCTGGTGTTGTCTGCCTCCCTGATATATGGCAGTTGGTATTGGTTCTTGCCTGGATTTTGGTGTTTTATGGAGTGCCGTTGTAGCTTGACTATATGGCAACAGTTGCTGTCTCTTCTTGGGTAATATAGGGAAAGAAAGAGTCCCGCAAAGATAGAAGGGAGAGCATAAAACAACAACAAAAAAAAAAACTAAACTGGATACTGTAGTCTATAATCACAGAAAAGTGAGAGGAAGGGGAGAAGAAAAAAAAATCTGTAGCCTAATATGAGTATGACGTTAATGTCCTCTTTCAGTTTCTTGTCTTCAAAGCTGCCTGATAGATTTCAAGATGCCACTGTTGGTTGTTATGCTATACCTCAGGATTTAATATAATTTTTGGCCTTTTTAAAAAACTTTTTCCTTCTCCAAACCCCTTGTTCTGGCTTTTTCCGTGTATTTAAAAAAACAGTTCAGAGCCAGCTCTTGGGTTGAGGGTATCTGTGCACATGCATGGCAGAAGGCCCCACCAGTGGTGAGGGTGGGGAGTGTCTACTCGCCCAGGCACCCCCCTCTAGTCACCAGAATGGAGGTATGCAATCAGTGGGGGACCAATGACCAGATATCAAAAAGAAAAAGAAAATCAGAACAATATAAAACCAACCAAGTGTATTGTCCACCTTTGCTCCGAGGTCCCCATGGCATTTCCGTGCTGGGTCTCCTCCCCTGCTTGGTCTTGCCATTTGGTCTAACCCAAGTTGTTGGCTCTGGGCCTTCGAGCCCAGCAGATTCAAAAGTGCGCTATTTCTTACTTCCGCTTCAAGTTCCACTAGCTATAAGCCATCAAACTTTTAAAATATTCCTAGCTCTGTGGTTCCGAGACTTGGAGCTCTGCCCTGAATCTACTTTGCCTGGTATTCTGTGGTATTCCTGAAGGTGAACCTCACTGCACCTCCACCCTAGCCGCCATCAAGTCCCGCTTCTCTAGATTGCTAGTTTTTAAAAGAGCAAAATGCTCAAGGCAGAAATTCTTTGTTATTTAAACTGTACACATTTTTGGTTTTCAGAAGACTTTAGAGGATATTTTCAAGTTTATGTTTAAGGTTTAAGATTTATTTCAGGACAATAGTTGAAGGAGTTCATTCAACCTCCATGTCTCTAGAAACTCTGAATGACACTGAAAGAAGGATTTTCAAAAAAACTTTTTCTATGTATACTTTTTTTTTTTTTTGGTACGATTTTATTGTGAACTGAGTGCTAGTTTACATGGGAGAACATCAGCTTTACACCATCGTTTCATTTTCATTGCAATGATTACAATCTCCTCTGTGCATCATCATTCAACAGTATTTGCTTCCATTCCGTGTTTTTTTGTTTGTTTGTTTGTTTTGGGGAGATGTACACAGAAACACTCAGAAATATATTATAATTTAAACAACCAAAGGGCACATTCTGCAAACCTGCCTCCTAGCTGCCAGCACCCAGTCCCTTTCTTTCCATGAGTCCAGAGTCCTCAGCTGCTCCCTCTCTCCATGTCCACATCTCTGCCTCCATCTCTGGTGTCGCTACTTCTCTGAATAGGGTCCCACATTCTGCTTATGTTCTTCTTTCTTGATGGTCCTATAGTCCTAAGTTTCTGGACTATAAGATTAACTACTCCCCGGTTTATGTTACAAAACTTCTACCTTTATAGTTGTGACTGTTGCAATTAGTCATGATAACAATAACTCACTTTTGAATCATAAGAATCTTATCCCAATCTCTTTTCACCAGACCCATCTAGAAAGGTGAAAATTATTCAGTAGGGAATCTACCTTCCCCCACACACTCTTAAACTAAACTCCCCCTTGAAACCTTGTAAGCCAGTCACTTTGTGCCTTTATCACCCCCCTCATTTTAGGTAACCAGTATCTGAGTTGCCAGTCCTTGTATACAGAGGGGATAGCATTGATACTTGATGACGTGAAGACTCCTTCCCTCTCAGGTGGTATTTTGAGCTACTACATCCATAGTATAGGTCAAGTTTATTAACTTGTAGCAATTTATACTCATTTCCGTTTTCAAAAATTATTTGTTTGTTTTTTCCCCTCTAGTTGAGTTCTGATTATCAAGCCATCAAAGCTAGGTCAAATGGGTGCTATCTGTAAGTTTGGGTGTTCTTGTACATTTCCCATCACTTCATATCAGCTGGATGCTTCACTCTTAGCTCTAGCCCTCTGTGCTATGTCCTTGTTCATGGACTCAGGTGTCCCCAGGTCTCACCACACTTCATACCAACCAGCCATTCCTCTGTCTCCCATTTTCAGGTCAACTGGCATCTATGGAGCGTGGTTGAACTCAGCCCATTTCTTCATTGCTGCCTTTCCCCCTCTTCTACTCACCAACAGACCAACATGGTCACCAGCAAGCTTACATGCCTGCTCATGTGTTTCCTTTGAGTTTCAGTCTTGGAGGGGGTTTTGTCCTGTAGGACTTCCATCTTCTTTTGATGCTTTCTTTATCATTCACTATTTTGCCCATAGAATCTTTCAGTACCACAAGTCAAAATTTGAATTTTTCCTTCAGTTTCCTCAGCTTGAGAAATGCTAAGTGTGTTCTTCCCTTTTGGTTTTCTAACTCCAGGTCTTTGCATATTTTGTTATAATATTTGACTTTGTTTTCTCAAGCTCACATTTGAAATTTTCTGTTCAGCTTTTGTTTCACTTCTTCCATTTGCTTTAATATCTCTATGCTGGAGAGCAAGTTTCAGAGTCTCTTCTGACATCCATTTTGGTCTTTTCCTTCTTTCTTGTCTTCTCAATGACCTTCTGATTTCTTCCTGTAGGATGTCATCCCACAATTTTTCTGGTCTACAGTCTTTTGTGTCTAATGCATCAAATCTGTTCTTCAGATGTTCTCCAAATTCAGGTGGAATATATTCAAGGTCATATTTTGACTCTTATGGACTTTTTTTCATTTTCTTTCACATCAGTCTAAATTTGCATAGGAATAATTGATGGTCTGCTCCACCATATGCCCTTGGCCTTATTTCAGCTGATGATCTGGAGCCTTTCCACTGTCTCTTTCCACAGATGTAGTCCATTTGATTTCTGTGTATTCTACTTGGTGATATCCATGTCTTTTATGCTGTTTAAAAAAGGTATTTGCAATGAAGAATTCATTGGTCTTGCAAAATTCTATCATGCAATCTTGACAGCATTGTTTCTATTACCAAGACTATATTTTCCAACCTTTTCATTCAAATCGCCAATAAGGATCAATATATCTTGATTGCATGTTTGGTCAATTGGTAGAATTTTTAAATTTCATCATCACTGGCTTTAGTGGTTGGTGCATAAATTTGAATAATAGTGTTATTAACTGGTCTTCTTTGTAGGCATATGGATATTATCCAATCACAGACAGTGTTATATCTCATGACTTCTTTTGTACCTCATGACTGCTCTTTTTGATGATAAATGCAAAACCATTCCTCTTCAATTTGTCATTCCTAGCATAGTGAACCATATGATTGTCAGATTCAAAATGGCCAATACTAGTCCATTTCATAGCTAATCTCCATGAAATTGAAGAGCGTTTCAAAGAAGAAACTCAACACCTCACAGTCAGTCCCAATCTAAATCACACTTGAATCAAATCAAGTCAGGTCCCACTGTGGTGTTGTTTTTAGGTTCCATTTAGTGACTTTTCAACTCACAGCAACCCCATGTGACACTGAACTGCACCATGGGCTGTAATATTTATGGGCTTCCAGCCACTGGGCGGGTTCAAAGCACTTAACTTAAGAACTACCATCCCCCCAAAAACCAAACTCATTGCTGTCAAGTTGATTCTGACACATAGTGACCTGATAGGAAATACTAGAACTGCCCTAGAGTCCCGGTGTGGTGCTGGAGGATAAGTACCCAACCTCAAGGTAGGTTTGAACCGTAGGTCGGCAGTTCAAACTCACCAGCCAGTCCTCAATAACCCTATACACAGCTGCTATGAGTCAAAACTAACTTGATGGCACTTAACAACAACAACAACAACAACAACAATGGGGTATCCAAGGCTTTATATAATCTTACAGAGGCCAACTGCCATATCTTGTCTCCTGTAGATTGGCTGGTGGGTTCAAGCCACTGACTTTTGGTTAGCAGCTGAGGACTTAACCACTGTGCCAGCAGAACTTCAGTAGACATGTAGGACTCTCGCAGTGGTGAATGTACACATGGTATAGAAGAAGAATTCTGACCTGGAGGTCCTCCTTACGTGTCTCCGATTCAGCCTCTAAAAGGACTCACTAAGATAGAGTTCCATCCAGGACTTCCAGTGTGAAAAAACTCCAAGCTTAATCATTGCTAGTTTCAGTTTTAAGTAAACCCAACTTTTCTAGTCTGGAAATGTAACTATTTTGGCATTTTCACTTAGTCGAAAAATACAGAAACATGGGTAAATGAGAAAAATATCAGCAAACTTTTCATACATGATAATAAGTATGTATTTAGTTCTGTCTATGAAGTTGTTTCTCATATTCCTACAACCAGTTTTGGACATGTTGCTCTCTGTGATATTAGGCAACAGAAGAGCTCTAGAAAACAAATCCTTTTCCCAGCTGACTATTACTTTTACTAAGAATAGATACTTCCATAGGTTCTGACAGAGATGGAGTAATTATGGACCAGTAACCCCCAAAACCTTAGCAGTAAAAAAGTACTGAGCTGAGAATTCATCCCGTGAAACATGAAATGCAGCAAGTATTTTCTTGTGACCTACGTAGCTCTTCAATAACACTATTTTTAAAACCAATACACTCAACACAATCAGAAGGTGTGCAATTTTCAGTATATTTGCACTCTGCTTTATATATATATATATATATATATATATATAAACCTGTATTCACAGAAATCCTAAACTGTTGTCTTGCCTGTTTTATGAAATATATTCTATTTCTTTTAAAGGCAAAGAATGACCTCTTTTGCAGGAACAATTTTCAGAGACAGCGTGTTTATCAAATGGTTTCTCTGCTTTCATAAAAACAATTTATTTTCACTGAACTCTTCAAGATAAGCATCAAAGCCAGGAAGAATGTACAATGAAGTTTATAATTACACTCCAGAAACAAATATTGGCTAGTTTTTATTTTGCTCAAGTGAAAAAGGTTTTCTTTTTTCCCAAAGAGACAAAGGTAGTAATGGGGGAGGAGGTTTATACAGTAACGAAAAGCAGAAAGCATACACGGTTTACCACAGGAGGGGCCCTGGATTGTTGTCCACAAAGACCACTGACTGGACAATAAATGTCCAAGACCCAGAATTTTCCTAAAAATGGGTGGGAATCACTTCCTATTTTATTCTTCCCCCAAGACCTAGTTATAGGGACACTGAGGCAGGTATTAATTAAACCCTTCCAGGACAGATCTCTATATCACTGCATGTAAATATCTTCCTGTGATGACATCCTCTCTTTGATAAGCATCCATGTTTCTTGGCTTAATTTATATGGCATGTTACTTTAAATACCCATAGAACAATAAAGTGGTAAAAATAACTGGGTCTAATAAAGATTCTGATTCTTAAGAAATGGGAAACAATTGCATGTGATCACAGAACGGCCAAGGACTAGCAGCAAAATAATCTCTCTAATTGATATAGATCTGTGCATGCCAAACAGACGAGTGTTTGCTTTCTGGGTAATAGTGCAGGTGTGTTCCCTGCAGTGCCTAAATCTCCAACTCATCAAACTGTTTCTCCAGAGTGGGACATGCCCTCTTTTTCTGGAACAGTTTCAAGCTTTCTCCCCAGCATTCCAGCCACCTGTTTATGGAGTTCATCCTCAGGAGTAGATGCATACCATTAGAAACAAGGAAATGAAAATAAATGACCTTGTTTGTTATTTATAACAAAGAAACTCAGCGAAATTAATGCTGTGGAGCTTGACCTCCTGACCTGAGAGAAAGAGCCACCTCATGGCTTTGTGGTCAGTTCACAATAGTCCAGCAGTTTCCATTCTTCAGGACCATGACTTTTGATGGTCATTACAGCCATAGATCCAAAATATTAAATGTTTTACAAGTTAGATTAGAGAATTTTCTTTTTAGAAAAAGAAAAAAAAAAGCATGTTTAAAGAAGAGATCCTAGTTATCAAAAGGGCTTTTCTTTTTAAGGAGAGCAGGGACAGTCATTTAGATTTTCTGCTTAATGTGTCCTGGGTTAACAATATGTTGAAGAAAAGGGAAATATGTACACTTTCGAGGTAGGGCTCTGCAATAAAAGAATGGATAACTATATCATAGACAGTGACTAGGAAGACAGTCTTTGCAAGCGGTTTGAGGAAAACATCATCTTTCCTTCTTGTTGAGAGTACTGGTGGAAAAGGCAAATGTAAACTCCTTCAGTTACATGAAGATGCTGTGGATCCTGCTCTGTAGAGTTGTTCAATGAAGCAGCTCTGCCAAGAGGGAAATTACCATCAGGATGGAAGCCTCTTCAGAACTAGTGCCTGGTTGGAGCATCTTACAGTGCAATCTCTAGTTATCCAGTGTGTTGAGTGACTGGTATTTAGGTTGTCTTCTGTTCCTGCCTACTACCTTCTTCCCTCTGTTATGGTTCTCCTCTGTTATTCACCCCACAATAAATTCTATGGGTGTCCTGGATTCCCCTAGATCTTAAGTTAAAACACAAATTATTTAGTTGATCTTCTGAAATCTGTCTAGCTACCATATCTTTGATCATTTTATCCTTCTCCAGACTTTTTTTAAGAAGTGTCTGTGAGTGGATTAAAACTCCCATCCTTAGGTTAGTAGTTGAGCGCATTTGCCATTTCTATCACTCAGGGGTCCAGTGCAGAGGTTACAGAAATGGTAAGGAAGCATGATCCCTGTCCTCATTAAAGACTATAAGACATGGGGAAAGTGGCTTGGTAATAAGATATTTTAATCAATGCTATAGGAGCAGCACTTTCCCTCAATACGAGTGTCAAGCAAACAAATTTGATTGTTGTTAAGTGCCATCAAGTCAATTCCAACTCATAGCAACCCTGTATAAAGTATCCGAGGCTTTAAATCTTTGTGGGAGCAAAAAACTTCATCTGTCTCCCACAGAGCGGCTGCTGGGCTTGAACTGCTCACCTTGTGGCTTGCAGTCCTGTGCTTATTCTACAGAGTCACCATGGTCCAAACCAATAAAGTTCCAGGCTAGAGAAGGGAGAGGTCATTTATGATCAAGACAACTGAGCTAGGCTTTATGGTAAAGACATTTGAAAGTGCACAGCATTTGGGAAGGCAAGAGGGATGCAAAGTATCCTAGGGCAGAGAGGTTTGAACACATTTGTTAAGAGAAAAGATCATGTGTGGGGTTTGGATAGGTTATGGTATGGTGTATCTAGTAACCCTAATATCTTTGTCCACCATTGGCCAGCCGCTTCTGTGCCTCACGTATTTTGGTACTAACATTGATGTGGGAGCAATGGTGGTTGAGTGGTGGAATTATCACTTTCCACAGTTCACTTCCCTCAACCCACTTCATGTGCCTCCTATCTGTCTGTAGGAGCTATACACGCTGACTAGGTTTCAGTGGCGCTTCCGCGTTCACAGTGGATCTACTTTGAAAGTCAGTCACCACGACAGTAGGATCTGTGACAACCATGGGGATAGTGCACGACCAGATGGTATTTTTTTCTGTGTTTATGGACTTGCCAGAAATCAGGGGCGAACACCACACATACAACAGCAACAAGGAAACTGAAGATGAGACTTTTGTCTGACACATGCTTAGTGGCAGCCACTGTGGTAACTCATAGTGCCACCCAACAGCCCTCCTTCCCCCATGAACCTCCTCCCATACCAGACCATACAGAATCCTTAGTAATATTTATTACCAATTTTAATCATATAGTGTTGTTGTTGTTAAATACCACTGTGTCGATTCCAACTCATAGCAACTCTGTATGGGGTTTATTATGAATATCATTATAAATTGCTTAAATGTAATATATCTTGGATTATATGAATACTGCAACAAAATGTTGCTGTTCTTGTCCTGGTGTGGGTCTGTAGGGTAAGCATGGGACTGCTTTTTATCTAGGATAAAGCACTGAACCGCAAGGTCAGTTTGAACTGAAAGTTCAGTGATTCAAACCCACCAGCTGCTCCTCGGAAACCCTATAGAGAGTCACTATGAGTTAGAACTGACTCTATGACACTTAACAATAACAACAACCAAACAATAAAATTAAGTCCTGATGTGCATTGTACAATAACCTCTGGACTGCCAACCCCAAGGTCACCAATTCAAACCCATCAGCTGCTCCTCAGAAACTCTATACGTAGTCAGAACGAACTTGATGGCACTTACCAACAATTAATTTGGTGCAGTGGTCAGATGCTCTGCTGTTAACCAACAGGTTGGTGGCAGCTGCTCCTCAGGAGGGAGATGTGACAGTCTGCTTCTGTAAAGATTTACAGTCTTGGAAACCTAAGGGGCGGGAGTTCTACTTCATCCTAGTGGGTCTCTCTGAGTCAGAATTGGCTTGATGATGGTGGATTTGTTTTTAACATCAAGATGGTTTTGTAAATCTTCTGAAATTCAATTACAGTATTATTTGTTCAAGCAATATAAGTAACTGAATGGGGAGCCTTTTATCTCCTCTTCCTTTAATTACTACTTCATTCTCAAAAATGTTCTTGATATAGGTTCTGAAACACTAATTATCACAATATGTAGCTAAAGCACCAGAAAACTTTATCATATTAGCAAGTATAAAAAGCACTAGTAGCAATGAAGACAATAGCATGTACTACTGGTGTGACGTTATATATGTTGTTGTTGTTAGATGCCATTGAGTAGGTACCAACCCATAGCGACCTTATGCACAGCAGAACGAAACACTGCCCAATGCTGGGCCAACCTCACTACTGTTGCCACACTTGAGTCTATCAATGCTGCCATTTGGCCACTCCATCTCATTGAAGGTCTTCCTCGTTTTCTCTGACCCTCTACCTTCCCAAACATGATATCCTTCTCCAGCAACTGGTCCGTCCTGACAATATGTCCAAAGGATGAGAGACGAAGTTTGACCATCTTGGCCTCTAAGGAGCACTCTGGCTGCAATTCTTCCAAAATGTATCTATTGGTTCTTTTAGCAGCCCAAAGCACTTTCAATATTCTCCTCCAACACCATAATTCAAAGGCATCAAATCTTCTATGGTCTTCCTTATTCACTGTCCAGCTTTCACATGCATATGAGGTTATTGAAAATACCATGGCTTGGGTCAGGCACACCTTAGTCCTCATCTTTGCTCTTCAACACTTTAAAAAAGGTCTTGTGCAGCAGATTTGCCTAATGCAATCCGTTGTTTGATTTCTTGACTGCTGCTTCTGTGAGTGTTGATTCTTGATCCAAGAAGAATGAAGTCCTTGACAACTTCAATCTTTTCTCCATTGATAAGAATGTTTGTTTATTGGTCCCGTGGTGAGGATTTTTGTTTTCTTTACATTGACATGTAATCCATACCAAAGGCTGTGCTCGTTATCAGTAAATGTTAAGTCTTCTTCACTTTCAGCAAGCAAGGTCACATCATCTGCATATTGCAGGTTGTTAATGGGTCTTCTTCCAATTCTGATGCCATGGTTTTCTTCATAGAACCCAGCTTCTCAGATTATTTGCTCAGCATACAGGTTGAATAAA
>NW_006408573.1:418384-420176 GCF_000296735.1 Chrysochloris asiatica
TGCCATGCTTGAGTCCATCAATGCTGCCACTTGGCCAATCCATCTTGTTGGGGGTCTTCCTCTTTTTCTCTGACCCTCCACCTTACCAAACATGATATCTTTTTCCAGAAACTGGTCCCTCCTGACAATATGTCCAAAGTATGAGAGATAAAGTTTGGCCAACTTGGCCTCCAAGGAGCACTCTGACTGCATTTCTTCCAAAAATGGAACTGTTGGTTCTTTGGGCAGCCCATGGCACCTTCAATATTCTCCTCCAACACCATAACTCAAAAGCATCAATTCTTCTCCAGTCGTTTTTATTCGATGTCCAGTTTTCGCATGCATACGAGGTTACTGAAAATACCATGGCTTGGGTCAGGTGCACCTTACTCCTCAAGGTGACATCTTTGCTCTTCAACACTTTAAAAAGGTCTTTGTGCAGCAGATTTGCCTAATGCAATAAGTTGTTTGGTTTCTTGACTGCTGCTTCTATGAGTGTTGATAGTTGATCCAAGAAGAATGAAGTCCTTCAGTCTTTTCTCTGTAGATAAGAATGTTATTTATTGGTCCAGTGGTGAGGATATATATATATTAAAGGATGTAAGGAGCTCTGGTAGCATAGTGGTTACGAATTGGGCTGCAAACCGCAAGGTCAGCAGTTTGAAACTACCAGCTGCTCCACAAGTGAAAGATGCAGCTTTCTGCTCCCATAAAGATTTACAGCCTCGGAAACCCTGTTCAGGGTCGCTATGGGTTGGAACCAACTTGATGGCACTTAACAACAATGTGGTGCTGTAGGAGCAACACTGGACTATGAACCCATAAGGTAGGCCATTCAAGCCCACCCTCTGCTCCTGGGATACCCTATACAGGATCACTGAGTCAGAACCAACTAGACTAGAGGGCACTAAACAACAGCATAGCATGTGTAGATAAAACCACGTGATTCAGCTCGTCTTTGTAATTGTAATTGGGTAATGACAACTCTGACCACAGTGCATTAGAAGGTTCAGAAAGTCAATTAGCATAGGTTTCTAACCTTGTAGGTATAATGCCACAATGTCAACTGGGCTTATGAAAAATGATTTTGTTGTTTTAAGTAACTAAAGGGATTTTTTATAAAAAATAATAAATTTCTACTGGAACACTGTGCAAAAATATTATATTCACTTTGGTATCACCCCCTCTGACGGTGTAACCCAGTGCAGTCCACACCTGTACCCCCTACTGAGACTTTGCACACACTAGTTTTGGGGTACAAGAAAAGTGGAGACAGTAGAAGTTTGCTATGGCTCTCCAAGACTCTGCTCACATCACTTCCTCACTCTTTCCACATTCAAAGCCACTTGAATGGCCAGCCTGCTATCAATGGTAACTGGCCTGCGACGGAGGGACTCCCAGTATTTTTCAATAGTAGAGTATGATAGAAAGCATCTATTAGGGACTTCGCACAAGTAAAATTGTTTTGTTGGAACAGTGAATGCACATTGAAAAGAAGAGCTTGGGGAGATAAGATGCTGGGGAGTCGTGGGGAGGAGGAAGCATGAGAAGTAAAACATGAGAGTTTTGAAGGCCAGGCAGCTGCTTGAGATTTGATGCAAGGGCTATAGGGGATGATAATGAAAAAACATAACTGAATGCTCTGATCTACAATACACCGTGAACACTGAATACAGACTCATTTAATATGGTGGTGGTTATGTGCCATGGAGTCGGCTCCAACTCATAGCGACCCTGTACAGGGTTTCCAAGGCTGTAAATCTTTACAGGAGCAGAAAGCCTCCTCTTTCTCCCGTGGAACAGCTGGTAGTTT
>NW_006408573.1:421811-423400 GCF_000296735.1 Chrysochloris asiatica
TGACGTTGGCCCAGGATCGAGCATTGTTTCGTTCTGCTGTGCATGGGGTCGCTATGAGTCGGTTCCAACTCGATGGCACCTGACAACAACAACAACATGAGTTGGAACTGACTCAACTGTACTTAACAATAACACACGCACACATATATAAATATAATGAAGCTCAGTGGTTCTGTATGAAAAACAATGGGTTGCAAATCACAAGGTTGGCAGTACAAGACCACTGATGAGAAAGATAAGGCTTTCAACTTCTGGAAAGATGTAAAGCCTCAGAAATCCTATACAGGGTCACTATGAGTTGGAACCAACTCAATGACACTTAATAATATTCATGTATACAGAGAAGGGACTTCAGAAAATTTGTGGAAAAATGGAATGAAAGTATAATGGAATTTTTCCATGAACTTTTTGAAACCTCCTCATATAATCACCCTTTTGACACAATTGTAAAGGGCTTGCTAACTGAAAGACTGGAGGTTCAAACCCACCTAACAGCTCTTTGAGAGTAAGACCTAGTGGTCTCCTTCCATGAAGCTGACAGTCTAGAAAACCCTATGAGGCAGTTCTACTCTGTCATATAGGGTTGCTAGGAGTCAAAATTGGCTCCATGGCATTCAGCAACACTAGCGTATGCATACATGCTGTTGTGTGCCACTGAGCTGATTCTGACTCAGCAATCTATATTACAGCGTAGAACTGTCCCATGGAGTTTCTAGGCTGTCATCTTTTGTTTTGATGATTTTTTTTTTAAGTTTTTATTGTGAATCGAGTGATAGCTTACATGGGAGGACATTGGTTTTACACTTATTATTTCATTGCATGGATTACAATCTCCTCCATGCTTCATTATTCAACAGTATTTGCTACTATTCCCTCTTTTGTGTGTGTGTGTGTGGGAATATACACAAAAACACTCAGGAATAGATAATCATTTAAACAACTTAAGGGCACATTCTGAATGCCTGCCTCCTGGCCACCGCCAGCACACAACTTTTTCTTTCCATAAGTTTTGAGTCTTCAGCTGCTCAATCTCTCCATGTCCTCATCTCTGTATCGATCTCTGATGTTCCTGCTTCTCTGGATGTTGTTGTTGTTGTTATGTGCCGTGGAGTCGGTTCCAACTCATAGTGACCCTGTACAGGCTTTCCGAGGCTGTAAATCTTTACAGGAGCAGAAAGCCTTATCTTTCTCCCATGGAACAGCTGGTAGTTTCGAACTGCTGACTTTGCGATTCGCAGTCCAATTCGTAAACACTACGCTACCAGAGCTCCTTCTGCTTTTCTGGATAGGTTCCCGCATTTCACTTGTGCTCTTCTCCTTGATGGTTCTAGGGTCCTCTGTTTCTGGACTGTAAGATTAACTACTCCCCCATTGGTGTTACAAAACGTATACCTTTACAGTTGTGACAGTCGCAATTAGTCATGATAATGATTACTCACTTTTGAATCATAAGAATCTTATCCCCGTGGAGAGACTGGAACACTCTTGCATTGCTGGTGGGACTACAGAATGGTCCAACCTCTCTGAAAAGCAATATGGCATTTCCTCAGAAGGTTGAAAATAGATATACCTTATGATCCAGCAATTCC
>NW_006408573.1:425845-428344 GCF_000296735.1 Chrysochloris asiatica
GTTTCATTGCCATGGTTACAATCCCCTCCATGCATCATCAGCCAACCAAAGGGTATACACTATAAGCCTGCCCTCCAGTCCTCAGCACACAGATCCTCTCCCTCTCTGTGTCTAAAGTCCCCAGCTGCTCCATCGCACCACGTCATCATCTCTGCCTCCATCTCAGGCATCACTGCTTCTCTGGGTAGGGTCCCGCTCTCTGCTCTTCTCCCTTGATGGCCCTAGGGACCTCCGTTTCTAGACTGAAAAGTTAATCACTCCCTTCTTTGCTACAAAACGTCTACCTTTACATTTCCAACCCTCACAATCAGTCCTCATAACAACTATTCACTATTGTATCACAAGAGACCCATTCACATTTCATTTCATCAGCTCCGCCTAGACAGATTGGATATTACTCAGTGGCGATTCTAACTTCCGTCACGCCCTCTGGATCTAGGTTCCCTCTTGAAAGCTTATAAGCCAATCACTTCTTGCCTTTGTAGCCCCCACCCCCCTCCATTTTGGGTAGCCAATGTTCAAGTTGCCCATCCCTGTGTACTCTGTATATGGAGGGGGTAGGAATGATCCTTGCTGTAAAGATTTGTTCTTTTGAGTTACTGCATCCATAGGTGTAGGTCAAGTTGATCAAATTGTATCAGATTACTCTTTTATTCCTCTTCTTTCTTCTTCTAGTTGAGCTCTGATCATGCAGTCATTGAAGCCAGGTCAAGTGGGTACTATCTGCAAGTGTGAGTGTTCTTATGCATATGCCTTCTCTTCTTACTAGCTTGATACTTCACTCTCCACTCTAGTCCTCTGTGGCTATGTCACTGACTCTGGGCCCAAGAGTCCCCAGGTCTTGCCACACTGATGGCCAACCAGGTCTCCACCCAGGTTCACAGGCATCTATTGAATGTTGTAGGGCTTAGCTCAAAGCTTCGTTGCTGTTTTTCCCTCACTTCCCTTTATTGGTGACCAACGTGGCCACCAATCAGAGTGTGTATTTCCATTGAGTCATAGTCTTGGAAGGGGACTCAACCACTTGCCTTTATGTCTCCTGGGTGAGCAACTTGCTTGTTCTTGTAGTAATCTGTTAGTCTGCCTATATTGTTTTGTATTTTTCCTGTAGGTCTTTCTTTCAAGAAGTATCTTCTGTTCTTCTAGCCACTCCAGGCTAGTCTGCTTGTCCTTTCAAGTAGAAATTTCCCATCTCTGAAGATTCTGGATGTGGTTCATGATTCCACCTATAGTCTTAAGTAATGCATAGGCTCTGCAGGAAGCCTCCTTCACTGGGCACACTGTAGCCCCATTTTAGGTATTCCAATCAGTCATAGGCAGAAGACGGACTTACAAGATTTCTATGGTGATATTTCTGGCTATTTCTTTCTCTCCCTCTCCAGTCTATTTTATAATATAATGCAAGGAAAACCAAGATTCGGAAGATAGCCAAGCATCTTAACATTATTCCCCTCTTTCCCCCATTCCAACAATGTCTCAATCCCTGTATCCCAGAGCTATGTTGTTCCAAGGTTGTGCATACATCACTATTTACCTCTGTCCCACTTAGCCCATGCAAACCTGCCTAATTGTTTTCCCAGCCGCATTGTTCTTCCATTCCCCTCTCCATTCTTATATATTGCTCACCTCCCCAGTACCCAAAACTATCCTGTGTCTATTCCCTGACCTGTACTCTACCTTCCCCTCCCTCCCCTCACCCCACCCCCACATTCTAGCAACCAACAAAAAATCCATCCCCCTTTAGTATGGGTTCTTTTTCTTAGTGTTTTACAGTAGTGGTCCTATGCAGTATTTCTCCTTTTGTGACTGACTAATTTTACTCAACCTAATGTCCTCAAGGTTCATCCATGTTATGTGGTGGCTTGCAGCTTCCTTGTTATTTTTCAAGGTAGCATAGTATTCCATTGTGTGTATGTACCACAGTTTGTTTATCCATCTTCAGTATGGGCACTTTGGTTGTCTCCATCTTTTTGCTATTGTAAATAGTGCTGCTATGAACATTGGTGTGCATATATCTTCTTGTGTTATGGCTCATATTTCTTGTGGGTAAATACCAAGCAGAGGAATTGCTGAATCATAAGATATTTCTATTCCCAACCTTCTGAGGATGCGCCATATTGCTTTCCAGAGAGGTTGGACCATTTTGCAGTCCCACCAGCAATGCAAGAGTGTCCCAGTCTCTCCACATCCCTGCCAGCATTCATTGTCCTCTACTTTTTTTGATCTTTGCTGTTATTGCTGGTGTGAGATGATATCTCATTATTGTTTCAATTTGCATCTCTCTAATGGCTAGTGATCGTGAACATTTCTTCATATGTTTGTTGACTGCCCGGGTCTCTTTGTTGGTGAAGTGTCTGTTCATGTCCTGTGCCCATTTTTTAATTGGGCTATTTTTCTTTTTCTTGTAGAGGTGTTGTAGTTTCCTGTATATTTTAGAAATGAGTCCCTTGTCTGATGTGTCATTGCAAAAGATTTTTTCCCATTCTGTGGGTTCCCTTT